>NC_080392.1:41353083-41491341 GCF_028751815.1 Salvia miltiorrhiza
TTGTTATGAATTTAACATACAAACCTAAATACAATCAGAATGCCCAAAGAATTTCGCCCAACCCAAGTATTTTCAGATAAAAAAAATCACGATTTTTTTACAGCAAATTTTCGTGGGTTTTCACCCAAAAGAAAGAAAAGAATGAGGAAGAAGAACCCCTACACCCACTTTTCATCCATTTCTTCACTAACCTACCTTAGATTAACATTTACTATCACATTAAATTCAGCTGTACGGTCCAAGACAACCTGCGAAAATCAAAGAATGAAGGAAGAAGAAGATATGCAAGCTTTGAGTTCATTAATAGAGAAAGAGAGAGAGAATGAGAATGAAGAAGAGAGAGAGAATGAGAAGAGGTTGGTGGGTGAAATAAATTTATTTTCTCTTTATTTTTATTCACCAATTAGTAAGGGTAACAATGTATTTTCAATGACTTTTGACCCCTAAAGTCATCTTTTATAAGTGGTGGTTATATAAGTCACAAACTATCTCATTTTGGTTACTTGTGTCTTTCTCCCGTATTCTTTTGCAAAAAAATAAGAAGTAAAAATGGGCATTGACTAGGGGCAAAGCCAGTCTCTGGCGCTATCCGGAAGTGATAGAAAATGAAACTACACGCAATTGAAAGTATCATATTGGTTGCTACTTTAGTGAAAATACACCCCATGTCACGTGTAAGCTCGTCAATAAACAAACAATTGTAATAAACTCCAAGAAAAAAGAATTGAACAAAACGAAGTTGGGAACGTTTTTAGTTTCTATAATAATCAAATGAGTTCCTTATTTTGTTTTCACAAAGTTTGAGTTCGCAGCAACCTACAATGCGAGTGGGTTGGGTCCAAACCACAAATAAAGTTGTTAATGAACATAGCTATTTGATACTCGACTTGTAAAATATTTATTTGGAGTTATAAATGAGTTGAATTTGAGTTTGAGTAACATATTAATTAAAATGAAAATTATAGTTTGAACATTTATCAATTTTTTCTTAAGTTTTTAACGAGTTTAAACTCGAACATGATGTATACAAATATCTAACAAGTCGAGCTGGAAACAGTATTAAATAAAAAAATTTAAAAGTCGCTTTACAGGGGACTCGAACCCAAAACCTTTGGATTTAGGTACCCTTACCGTTTGGCCAACACACACACACTTTTTGTCACAATTATTAAAAAGAAAGACGATTAAAGGATAAAAGTACTAGAAAGTGGTGGAGCCCATAATTTTTTGTGAGAGAAGAAGATGGTTTCCTTTTTTAGAATATGACATCTTCAATTGGACAGATGAAAAAGAAAAGTGAGTTATTATCAATGAGACGAGGAGAGTATTTTTGTATTTTTATGAAAGAATAAATAATTTTAAAAATTATACATAATAGTACTAATAAATTCAAATTTAAGATTTTTAGCATTAAACATTAATCGTATTATCATTAAACTAACATACATTTTTTTTCTTTTCTTCTGAAACCAAACTAACATAGACGTCGAGATATTATGTGATGTTTAAAAGAAGGAAGATGATAGTGGGACCATCAAGAGTCAGATTCATGTATTTGAATACGTTTGGACGCAAATTTTAATTTGTGTAGGGAGAGCTATTAAGGCCATTTAAAGTCGAATCGTGTTTCATCGCAATAAAAGAAAAGGACAATTTATTATGGGTTTATCTTTGTTTAATGTATGTATGTTGATGTTGTAGTAATAAAAATTTAACCCCACCAGCCATAACATAATACCGAGGAAAAAATGGCACAACGCAACAATTAAAACTCCACGTAGATATCGTCTCCCTCTCTCTCTCTCTGTATATTCTGCAGCGTGAAACAAGAAATCCATGGCCAAGAACAGGAAAAGGGTAGCATAAACAAGGATCGGTGTTGGGAAAAGGAAGCTACAAAAGGGTCTGGTATGAAAATCGCATCCGACACCGTCGGCCCCACATCTCCCAACAGAGAAGAAGCGTTTTTTCTCCCAGGTCCCTTTCTCCCGTGTGCGTGCAATGCACCTCTTCTTCTTCTTTCTCATCGTGTTTTCTTTTGAGAAATGGGGTTTTTGTTTTCTTTTTTAAATTGATATATTTAGCTGCATTTTCCGAGAACTTCCCTGCGAGCTGCTGCCTTCCCCCCCCCCCCCCCCCCCCCCTTTTTTTTTTTATTATTATTAATGGGAAAGTTTTGGTTTTTCTTGATTATTGATAATTGTTTTTTTGATTTGGGTGAGATGAGGAGAATATGCATCATCAGTTGCGATATTACAGCTTTTTCTTGGATGGGTTTTTATGCTTTTGCTTTGGTATGATATTATCTGATATATGCTGTCTCTTGTCTGAAATGGAATGCGGATTTTGTCTTCACCTTTGAGTTCATTGGTGTACCAGTTTTATGTGGGTCTTGTTTTTATATGCTGTTGATAATGACAACTAGTTTTCTTGTCTTTGTGTCTATTGCATCCAACCCTAAGCCTCACCTTCACACCTGCTTCTCTCTCTCTCTCTTGTTTTCTGTGGAATGGTACATTTGTCGATGCATTCGTATTACATTCCAAGGTCTTTTTCTCCTCATTCTCTCCCAAAATCTTTAATCAGCACTTTCACAACACACTGAAAATAAAGGTCATTTGAAAAGTTCTTTTAGGTCATGATCCCAGCATATGTTGTTTCACTTTTGCTTTTCTAAGTTTTGTTTTATGTGATCACATGGAGCTGCTTCACTTTTGTTTTCCCCCTTTTAAAATAGATGTAAAATTTAAAATCTCCGACCGGGTCGCTTTTAGTGTCTTAGAATTGACCTCTTGCTGATTATAACTCTTTGATGTCTTGGTAGGTCCTAAGTAGAGGTGGAACATTCATTTCTGAATCTTTGAGTTGAAAAGATTTTAGCAGGATTCTTGTTTATCACACCATTAAGAAACGAGCGTTGCTAGTTGCAAATGCAGGAGCATTCTTAGAAAATTATGGTAAGCTATGCCCTTTATGAGCAAGAACATTGTAAATATAATATATTTTCTAGAGATAAAGCTAAATAGATAAAGAGAATTAGTGGGAAAGTTCTCACTTTTAATGAACCTCATCTTGTTTCATTTTTTTTCCAGTATTGATAGTATGAATGTGCCCGTTTGTGTATGAATTTTTTAGCTGTAAACTCCTAAACCTGTTTATAAATTTCTCTGTGGCTCGACTGACCTTTGATTGCTATCAAATTTTGGGACTATGCTACTTGGTGTTGTGCAATATCAAGTTCCTTATCACATCTTCTATGTTGTTGCAGAGATTTAGAGACTGAGTAATCACAATGGGTGCTTGTGTATCGTCAGCAGCTACCTCGCGTAAACATTTGAAAACCGTTAAGTTGAAGAGAAAGCGCCGTGGTTTCTCAAGGAAGCACCGTTCAGCTTCTATTACAGATGGAAGCAGAAAAAGAAACAGTGATTCCGGAGCTCGCGTTTCGGATTTTTCAGTAGGTGAGTTTCAAACGACTACCACCTGCAGAAGATCCGAGGTCTCCAGTTCCACATTCCATCTCACTCAGTTGCAGTGGCATCATAGTCAAATTGATGCTAATGGTATATATTATCTAGCTTGAGACTCGGACTTTTCATGAAAAGAGCAGAGTACCGTGAATCATAACTCATAGGCTATGCGAGGGAGAAATCACCCTATTAGGACCCTGAAGTTCCATTACTACATTTCCCAGAAACACGCAAACACACATTGTGCATCGACAATATTTGAAGTGTTCTTCATTTTGCTCCATGTTTCTTGAATGTTTTTTGTCAACGAAAGAGGATTGAGCTTTAAAGCTTTGTTAAATTCTCATGGTTCATGGTCTTTGACCTTCTTGTATTGTTAAATGACTCTGTTGCTATGTGCTGGGTGATGAAATATCGGCAAAGAAAACTCATACAATTTATTTCATTAGCTATGCACTATCAGCTGAAAAATCTTAAATTATGTTGTGTTCACAGGAATTTGTCAAGAAGAAGCATGGTTTGACACTCTCAGCATTCTGGATTCTGACTCGGATGATGAGTTCAACAGTGTCCATGGAGGTAAAGAGCATAAATTTCTCTACTATTTCCTTTCTTTCTTTTTTTCGTGAAAATAAACTATTTGCTGAACTTCCTAGATATTCCTGTGGTTAATTTAATTTACATTTTATTTGATTCTCTAACAAATGAAGTCCCAATATACATAGTCTCATAATACAAATTTAATGAATCATAGGAACTTAGGTGGCTGCATTTTGATGCTTTTGATCTATTACGATGCCGTGTTTAAACAAATTATGCCTTTTCGAGCAAACTCTGAAATGAGCTGCAACTTATTTTGACTTCTTCTAGTTCTTGTCTTGTAGATTTCTTTCCTAACATTTCGAATGGACAAGTGCTGCAGCATGATACTTCATCTTACTATGTGGACAGCAAGAATAACGTCAAAGAATACCGTGAGTCATTTGTGACTAAAGATGGAGTCAAGGAGCCAAATGGTTCCTCGTTAGTAATTACCCAAGGGAAAGAACCTCCAGCAAAAAGTGACGAGTCCAATAGCAAGAGGAAAAAGAACATGGATCGATCCTGTGTGAGTTTTAGCGGAGTGAGAGATGATAAAAATGATCACGAGGATAATATCCCCGAGAAGTTATTGAAGTCTGTCTTACCCCGTCTGGTTCCTTCAGTGAGTTTTAATGAGAAGATCAACAGCTCATTGAATTCAGGACCTCAATCTCATAGGAAGAAATCAGCTGTTATTCGGCTCTCGTTCAAGAGAAAATCTTTAGACGGGGAAGAAATGAATGAAGTCTGTGAGTATCTTGTCAGTGTTGTGCTTCTTACATATTACAAAATTGCACTATAGAGTATATATTATCCCGAGTTTGAAATAACATAGACAAATTCAGGTTCATCGAAGTATCTTTATCGTCCCAGAGCTGGATTAATGATTCCGTGTTGTTCTGATGAGAAGCGAACTCCTGGAACTTGGTCTAAGATAGCGCCCTCGACCTTTAAGCTACGTGGAGAAAATTACTTTAAGTATGTCCAAAAAGTTCTCCAGTTCTTAATTACATGCATTCTGCTGTAGGGTTGCTCTTTACCTAACAACTTATAATCGCAGAGATAAGAAGAAAGCCACCGCACCAAATGTCTCTCCTTACACTCCAATTGGCGTAGATTTATTTGCTTCTCAAAGAAAGATCAGTCACATCGCCCAACACCTCGATCTGCCTTCCCTAAAAGCAGACGGGAAAGTCCCAGCCCTGCTAATTGTCAACATTCAGGTAATTCTTTGATATATGGTGCTACAATGCAACATCTAATCTAATAACTATGCTTTCATCTGATAATGGCTCGTCCCGTTTATTTATCTTGTGGCAGCTGCCCACTTATCCTGCACCTATGTTTCTTGGTGATAGCGACGGGGAGGGCTTGAGCCTCGTAATGTATTTCAAGCTTTCCGAGAATTTTGAGAAAGAAATCTCGCCCCAATTTCAAGACTGCATAAAGGTAACAATTCAATTCCTTGATGCATGCCTTCAAAAATGTGAGAGGTATCGATGGATATGTGGTAGCAATTATTGCGTTGTTCTCTTGTTAGCGCACAATAGTTTTGTTCATACAGAAATCTTTATTCTGCAGAGATTGGTGGAGGATGATATGGAAAAGATTAAAGGGTTTGCTAAAGACTCAACTGTTCCTTTCAGAGAAAGGCTAAAAATTATGGTTGGGGTGGTTAATCCAGAAGATCTCGTCGGAGGTTCTACCGAGAAAAAACTTCTCAATGCCTACAACGAGAAACCAGTTCTCTCCCGTCCTCAGCACGAGTTTTATCAGGTGTGACATATTTCCAAGGATCAAACCGCAATGGACTAGATCTTCCCACTCGAAAATTGTGAAAGATTACATTTTTTTTTCCCCTCATAACATGATGTTGATTCTTATTGTGATTGCCTCATTTATACAGGGACCCAATTATTTTGAAATTGATCTGGACATTCATCGCTTCAGTTACATAGCAAGAAAGGGACTCGAAGCATTCAGGGAGCGGCTAGCTACCGGAATATTGGATCTCGGGCTAACAATTCAGGTACCCAAAAATCTTCCACGTGCAACTGATGCTTTCTTGATGAATGCAGCTATCAATACTTGTGAAGTTTCTTTCTAATGATTAATTGCACGAAAAATCACCACTTATTTTATGCTATTTGCAAATTGGAAACGATTTTAAAGAAAAACTGGGGATGTTGTAATCGTTGAAAGCTGGAGATCGGATTTAATCTCATCTCTAACAAACAGGCACAGAAGCCAGAAGAGCTACCTGAGAAGGTCCTCTGTTGTGTGAGGTTGAACAAGATTGATTTTGTGAACCATGGACAGATACCTACCATAGTCAAGCTCGACGAGTAACGAGCCGCCACCGGTACCTGAGAACACCAGCCTTTGTGAAGGTATCTGCTAGTTTATGACTAGAACATTGATTTTTAATGACAATAATGTCTAGAAATGTTCCAGTCCCCTCATCTCTGTAACATGTTGTATTGAACCATAGCCTACTGTGCTATGGGATGTAAATTTTTATTTATTTATTTATTTTTTCTTGTTCTATGTCAGATTAATATTGGATGGTATTTTCCCCTGAAGTTCCATTTGAAGGAAGCCCTTTTGTTTTCTCTTTACCTTTCCCCCCCAAATAAATTGAGAGTCTGTGATGGTTTTTCGAGATCTTGAATAAGTGATTCTTTTTAGAAAGTTTTAGATCCCAATATTGAAAACTGAAAAGGCCTCTTATGTTTCTGATGGAACCATTTGTTTCACAATTTAGTGTGTTTGAGAGTGTCCCACTCTTAATCGATTTATTTAATAATTGTTTGTCATGAAAAAACATTATTATATAATGATCTTTAGTTATTATTTATAACTTTAAATTAATTAATCCAAATAATTCATTATTAATTTAAATAATTATAAATTTTAATTGGATGAGTGAACATTGTTAATTATATTTGTTTTATATTAAAACATAATAAAATAAAATTAAAGAAAAAATAATAGTAATAAAATAGAGAGATTAAGAGTGAAATATGGGTGAACACACTAAATTATGGGACAAGAGCTTCCATGCGATTATGTTCGATGAAGACCTATATAAATAGAGAGGTGTAGAGTTCAAACTCTACCATCCTTAAATAACATGAGAATAATATTATCACAAAGAGTAGTGATAAACGGACACCGGGTGTACTGAACACCTGGTAAAAAATCGATTTTTTTGGTGAGTAGAGAGTGGGCCAGTTTTAGGAGTTTATTGGTTTTACTGTTTTATCCCTTGATTTTTTCCATGTATATATATATATATCTGAAATTAGTCTCTCTCCCTTGATTTTTTCGTCCATTCTCTTTCCTTATTTTTCGTCCATTTTCTTTCCTTTTTTTTTCCGGCTAATTTGTTTCTAATTTTCACAAAATCTTCCATTTTGTTTCCTTAATTTTTGAAGACTTTGTTTCCTTATTTTTATGTTTTTATTTCAGAAAATTTTATAAATTATATAATTCGAATATTTTTTTTTTCGGTTTTGTTATTGATTTATTTGTTTTTAAATTTTATTATTGATTTGTTACCAATAATTTAGTGTTTCTTGTTATAATAATTCTAGATTTGTTTTCGAATATTTTTTTCTAAATTAATATTATTTATTTATTTTTCAAAAATTATTACTCCTAAATTTTGTGTTTATTTGTTTTTTATTAATTTGTTTCAACTGATTTTGTGTTTCTCCTTAAAAAAATAAGTACTAGATTTGTTTTCGGATATTATTTTATAATTTTTTGAAAATTAGATTTTTTTATAAGATAAAATTAAAATTTTATCTAATATTAAATTATGTCATTATTTCGGATATTTATATTGCTAAAATTTTGTTATTTTTATTTGTTTCCACTAATTATCCGTTGATAAATATACTCAATATATTGTTTCCAATATATTTGGTGATTCTTCTAAAAATAATCATAGATTTGTTTTCACTAATTTAGATATTCTCATTCTCCACAAAAAAATGTAACACATTCAAAAAATATATATGTTATACAGTTTTTTCACGCGATTTCCCTACGTATGAATCACTGAGTAATTGTATTTCTACTTTGCTATTCACACTAATTTATTTCAATTATATTATGCAACTTGATTACATTGAGTATAGTTATACGAGTTCATTAGACACACTATAGTAGTTCTCCGAGCAAAATTCCATCGCATGATTCATGAATATTAATTTTTATTTCAAAGTCACTAAATTATTTCATTTAATTAATTCAACTTCATTTCATTGAGTTTTAATTATTTCTTATTATTATATCGGGTTTAATTAATAATATAATTTTTTATTATTTCAATTATATAATTAAACTTGATGAATGTTGAGTTTAATTATTTCGACTTCGTTACTCAGACAATTGTGGTTCATTTTGCTATTACCACATCAATTACAATACTTGCTTATATTATATTCAAATAAAGAATATGCTATATAGGTTTTGCGATCAAAATCCCTGCATATGATTCATCTTATTTAATTTTTTCTCATTACTCACCCTATAGTATTTCATTTTCTTATTATTTTATCGCTTTTAATAAAGTATATGTTATATATACTTTTTTCGAGCAAAATCCCATCATATGATTCATTCTTTTTTATTACAAATTCACTAATTAATTTCAACTATCAATTAAACTTGTTTGCATTGAGTTTAATTATTTTGACTTCGCTACTCACACAATCGTAGTTCATTTTTTTTTTTTTTTTTTTTTTACGATTAAGCAAGACATATAAGCTTATTTTTTTATGATTCATGGTTGATTTTGTTTAATTTTTAATTTCCAAATTAACTAATTTATTTCAATTAATTAATTCAACTTTATTACATTGAGTATAATTATTCATTATTATTATATCGCGTTTCATACTAAATTATAATTCAAGTATATGATTCTTTGAGATTAACTATTTGGACTTTTCTATTCACACTGTCACTATGGTAGTCAATTTTCTTGTTATTGTATCAATTACAATACTATAAACTTTATTTCTTTTTCAGCTCTTTGTCTTCAAGTGTATGTTATAAAGTTTACCGCGCAACCTCCCTATTTTTTCTTTTCTTTCAAAATGACTAATTCTTTAAACTTTATTTCATTGCGTATACTTTATTTTTAAAAAATTCAAAACTTTATTTCAATTATATTATTCAACTTTATTACATTGTATATAGTTATTACATTGCGAAAAATTATTATTATATCGTTATTATAATACACTGTCTTCAAATATTTGTTATATAGTTCTCCGACCAAAATACTACCGTATGATTCATTTTTATTTTTATTTTTATTTTTTCAAATTCACTAATTTATTTCAATTAATTAATACAACTAAATTTCATTTACTATAATTATTTCTTATTATTTTATCTCGTGTAATACTATATTATAATTTATTGTATTCAACTATATGTTAATATAGATTCCAATAAAAATCTTTGCATACGATTGACTATACTTTATTTTTTATTCCAACTTTAATAATATTTCAATTATATAATTAAATTTGATGAATGTTGAGTTTAATTATTTCAACTTTAATATTATATTATAATATATGGTCTTCAAGTATATTGTTATATAATTTCAACTAATTAATTAATTTTTTTTAATTGAGTATAACTATTTCGACTTCGTTACTCACACGATCGTGGTTCAATTTGTTATCATCATATCGATTACAATACTTTATTATAATATATTAAAATAAAGTATATGTAATATAGTTTTAAATTTTATTTTTTTTCAAATTCACTAATTTATTTCAATTAATTAATTCAACTCTATTTCATTGAGTATAATTATTTGTTATTATTATATCGTGTTTAATACTATATTATAATACATTGTCTAAAATGTATATAGTTTTCCAACCAAAATCACATCGTGTTCACATTTTTTTCCAACCTTCACTAATTTATTTCTATTAATTAATTAAAATTTATTTCCTATTATTATATCGCGTTTACTGCATTATTATAATACACTTAATCCAAGTATATGTTATTTATTTTTTCGACCAATGCCCCATTAAATTAGTGGAAACAAATCTAGGATTAATTATAGCAGAATTAGAATCTCTAAATTAGTGGAAACAAATTTAAGATTAGTTTTAGCGGAATACACAAATTAGTGGAAACAAATAAAAAAAATTAGCAATATAAATATCCGAAATAATAACATAATTTAATATTATTTATTTTTATCTTATAAAAAAAATCTAATTTTTGAAAAATTTTTAAAATAATATCCGAAAACAAATCTAGTATTATTTTAAGGAGAAACACAAAATTAGTTGAAACAATTTAATAAAAAACAAATAAACACAAAATTTAGGAGTAATAATTTTCGGGAAAAAAATAAATAATATTAATTAAGAAAAAAAAATAGCTGGAAACAAATCTAGAATTATTATAGCAAGAAACACTAAATTATTGGTAACAAATCAATAATAAAATTTAAAAACAAATAAATAAAAAACAAAACCGAAAAAAAAATATATTCGAATTATATAATTTATAAAATTTTCTGAAATAAAAACATAAAAATAAGGAAACAAAGTCTTCGAAAAATAAGGAAACAAAACGGAAGATTTTGTGAAAATTGGAAACAAATTAGCCGAAAAAAAGGGAAAGAAAATGGACGAAAAAAATCAAGGGAGAGAGACTAATTTCAGATATATATACATAGAAAAAATCAAGGGATAAAATAGTAAAAATAATAAACCCCTAAAACCGGTCCACTCTCTATCCACTAAAAAAATAAGTTTTTTACCAGGTGTTCAGTACACCTGGTATTCAAATGTCATTATTGTATCACAAAATAGAGAGGTGTAGTTTTCAAACTCTACCATTCCTAAATAACAGGATGATAATATTTTTTTTTTGAGCAACAGGATGATAATATTATTACAACAAAAATGAATGGATAAAAAGGAATGAGAAATGGTGATTTTTTTTCTTCATATGTTACATTTTTGAGAAATTTAATACTCATTCCGTCCATAAAAAATAGTCATATTATGGGATGGAGCGGATTTTAATAAAAATAGTTATTGTATTGTGGGTGGAAAATATGGCCCACCATACGATTAATAATTTTCAAAAATAAAAAGAGACTAATTTTTGTAGACATCTCAAAATAGTAAAGCCCTCTTTTAGGAACATAAGCTTCTAACAATCTCCCAACGCTGAAAACAATACTGCTCAACGCATGAATAAACATCAGCAAATACCAATCCAAAACCAAATGAGTTTAAACACCAAAAGTTAAGGCAGAAGTGGAACTCCCCCTTAAAGCAATTCAAGAACTAACAGAAGCACTACCAAATAGCAAGATCTTATATAAGTAGTACATTCCAACAATATGGCTAACCAAAAACATAAAATAAACAGCCAAAAAAGAAACAGCAGCAGCTAGGTCAAAGAAATGACAAGTGATCCAACATCAACACCATCATCAGCTTTTGTAGCAGAAGGTTGAGCATCCATTCCATCACAAGCAGTATGAGAGTGGCGAAGCTCATAAAGAAGTGCCTTGATTATTCGAGCAATAAGATCTGTCCAAAAAGCAAGTTGGCTTTCTAACTCCTTCACCATACGAGCCTCGATAACAGAGTCCTCGGGAGGTGGTTTAACAGTGCCATGACCTTTTCTCTTCCTCTTCTTTGAAATCGACTTGGCTTTCGGGGAAAGAGAAGTTCCCTTAACATGATTGGAAGCCATTCTCGGCAAGGAAGAGTGAAACCCTTCGAGAAAGACGAGGAACTGAGCGAGAAGAATGAGTGATTTCTCCGGATATAGAAGTTGGGGAGACTTGATTTGGGTGCCAAAAAAAAGAAGCTCAAGAGTCGTCTGTTTTCAAGAGACGTGACTTTGGAGTAGCTGTAAAATTCATGAGCCCAAGGCAAGGATGCTTCCATTTTTAACTTTTAATTTAAATATTTTTTTTTATCTATCTATCTAGTATGCCCTCCTTCCGAAAAAAGGAAGAATCTAAATTTTAATAAAATTATTAAAATTATTGTAAATAGAGTAAATATACAATTTATAGGAGTAGTTTTAGTACTAAAAAATAGAATAAAAGTATATTATTTGTTAGAAATAACATAAAAGTACAATTTATAGTTAAATAGAAGAGAGTCGGTTTGATGTGATGGTTTAAAAAGTAAAATAATTTTTTTTTGTGGACAAAAAAAAGATAAATATGACTCTTTTTCATGGATGGAGAAAATATATTAAGAAAAATTATCTTTTATAATATATTTTTCGTCAAAAAACAAGTATCCAATGCAAATATATATATATATATATATATATATATATATATATAGGGGGCGGTTATTCAATAAACCACCCTTATTTTAAGAATTACGAACCAACAAAAATGCATGAATTTTATTTATAACACGCATGAATAAACTGTATAAAGGTATGAATTGCAAAAAATAATTTTTTGCTACCTATGGGATTCGAACTCAGGACCATGAATTTATCCAACAAGATGATGAATCAACCGTACATCTTGATGATCTAAGGGCTGAAAATGGTTCCTAATTTATATTTTAAGAAGCGTTCTTATTTTAGCCTTCCCCTATATATATATATATATATATATATATATATATATATATATATATATATATATATAGGGGGCCGCTCCAATGAGACCCCCTAATTTTAGTGAGATCTAGGGCACGATCTGATGCGTTTATTTTATCAATCCTATGGCTGATATTGTATCTGGAGGGTGATTTTTTTTCGCAGGGTTCGAATCTTGGAGGGAACAGAATATTTTAAATTTTGTTATTCATCAGCATATACTGCATTGTTCATCAGTATATACGGCCCTGTTCATCAGTATATATGTCTTATTCATTACGAATTTTTTAAATTTTATTTTTCATCAGTATATACATCTTGTTCATTAGATATACGTTTTGTTCATTAGTATTATATGTCTTATTCATTGTCCTAGTGTTTCACGAAAATTATGGGGTCTCACTGGAGCGCGCCCCTATATTAATTATATATATACCTAATCAATAAATGTTCATATTTTTCAAAAATTCTCAACAATTCCTATGCATTAATCTATATATAGTAATACTATAAGGGTGTGTTTGCTTTTTATCCCTCTAAATGGAGGGATAATATAATGAGGTATGAATTTATCACTTAAAGTGGAGATCATGTTTTTTATATCTTATTTGGTTTGAAGGATATATTTTTCCACTCCTTATATTTTTCATTTCTTAGGTATAAAACTATCTATTTCCCAAGCGATAAGGAGCTGCCCGAAAAATTATACGACCTGCTCGAATTTTTTCATACATCAAAACAAACGAGGTCTAAGGTGGTAAATATAGTTTATCCCTTCCTTATACCTCAAAGCAAACACAAACTTCTCTTAATTTTTTACCTCCAAATTTTTTACCTTCCCTTAATTTTTCCCACCAATTTTTTCTCTTTCTTCTTTTTTCTATTTATTTTTTTAAATCGTTAAATTCGATTCATGAAAAAGTATTCAACATGGATGATAAATTAAAGATTACGAGAAGATCATTAATTTGATGCAAAAATTACGAAAAATGAATCTAAAACGAATAAATTATGAACGTTTAAAATGTCAAAATTATTTTTTGTTCTATCTCATTTATATCTAATGTTGAACACACACACACACACACACACACACATATATATATATATATATATATATATATATATATAAACATATTTATACTACATTCGTCCAAATTCAATAGGCCACAGGACTTGGACACGGATGTTAAGAAACAAATAATTTATAATAAAATATGAGAGACTTTTTTGATGATATATTTGTCCAAAAAGTACAATAGATAATTAAAGAAGATATAATTATATGTGTGGTACAATGACATATATTGCAAATAATGAGTCATGTGAAAATATTTGTTATACATTGACTTTCTATTTTAGAAAATAGTTTATTGAAATAGGACATCAAAATAAGGCAACATAGCCTATTGAATTGGGACAGGGAGAGTATATTATTTTTTGAATTTTTAATTAATTTTGAGCTATTTAAATATAAACTTTTAATAATAATATAGTTTGAAATTTTAAGAGCTCAAAATTATTATATTAAATGACTGCTATTAAGTTTGTCATATTGATGATTTAATGTTATTTTCTTAAAATGAGATTGACTTCAATTATTTGCTTTACAATCTATATTATTATTATTATTATTATTATTATTATTATTATTATTATTATTATTATTATTATTATTATTATTATTATTATTATTATTATTATTATTATTATTATTATTATGATACTCATGAAATATAATAATATATACACTATTTTAAATCAAATACTAATATTTAAATTAATATACTTTTTTTGTTGACATTTTTACATAATTTAAAAGTTTAAGAATAATAGTAAAATATACCATGCACGTGAGGGTGTACTAATTTTATAAAGAGGTAAAATTGTATCATTACTAGAAAAGAATAAATATATTTTTATTCTTGTAGGTATTATTAACTTTTTGTTAACTAAAATAGTTATTTAAAAGGATTAACACAAACATTAAATCTCATATGCAACTGTGCCCTATGTATATTTATTACATAAAAACATGATTTATTGTCACCAATATGATAATTATGGACCTTACTCCCTCCGTCCATGAAAAAAATATTTTAAGGGAGTGTGACACGAATTTTAAGAAAAATTGTATTGTTTATTGGGTTAAAGTACAAGTTCACCCCTAAACTAGACACCCCTATAGCGTATACCCTCCCCCCCATTCTCGACCTTGGTCCAAATACACCCCCATAGTCCATAAAAAATGTGCATTTAAACCGAGCAAGTTAACGGCAAGAAACGACCGTTAACTTGCTGGGTTTAAATGCACCCTTTTTATGGACTCTGGGGGGTGTATTTGGGCCAAGGTCGAGAATTTGGGGGGGGGGGGGGAGGGGGATAACAGCGCAAGTTAACTTAATTTTTTTTTTTAATTTCTAAGTGGCGTCGACGTGATTTCGATCCCAATCGGCGGCAGAGAGAGGATCTCCTCCCCCTTGCTTCCTCGATCCCATCGCAATTGGTGCATACAGCGCCGTTTCGAGGGGGATTTTCATCTCCTCCTCAGCTGGCAACAACAGCCCCAACAGGATGTCGGTGACAAACCTCGCGCCGTGGCTCACCACAGTCGATGCCGGCACAATCGACCGCGGTTTCCCCACCCACATCATCCTCAGTGACAACAGAAAATTCTCCGGCGTGTCCTTCTACTCCGGCGCTCCCCGCAATGGCAAAATGCACAATTTAATTTACTCGGGAGACGACGACGATGACACAATAGAGGGGAAAAGCTGTCGGTGCCAGCACTGGGAGTGAGCTCATTGGCACTGGTGCCGGTGGAGCGGTCACGATGGGAGGTAAAGTTGGAGGAGTTTGAGACCGAAGCTGCAACTAAGAGTTGTTTTTATGCCGGTGAAGGCCGGGGTTCCGGCGAAGGTTGGCCGAAAAAGTTTTAAGGGGCGAAATCCATAATTTAAATTAAAAAAAAAAAAAGTTAATGGAGAGATAATGACGTTAACTCGTTGAGTTTAAATGCACCTTTTTTTTATGAACTCTGGGTGTGTATTTGGGCCAAAGTCGAGAATGATGAGTGATATGCTCTAGGGGTGTCCACTTCAGGGGTGAATTTGTACCTTAACCCTTGTTTATTTATTGAGTGGAGAAATGAAAAAAAGTTAATTAAGTTAGTGAGTGGATAAAAGGCCCACAAATTAGTAAGAGACCAATAAATTATTACTAAAAATATATTAGGCCATTTTTTTGTGGACATATCAAATGACAAATTAGGATATCTTCTGGTGGACGGGGGAGTATATTATAGTATTAATACTTAATAATACCCATTTTTAATAACAAAAAATCATAAAAACTAACTTCTACACATAGCTTCGCTTAGAAAATACTCCATTCGCTCTACAAGAGTGTGTATTACTTTTGGTAACACGAGTTTTAATAAAATGTTAGATGAGTGCATTGAGAATGAAAAAAGTGATTCACTTTATTATAAAATAAAAGTAAAAAATAAGAAATTAATGGTGAGTTAATATTAAAGGGTGGCAAATCCATATTCTCGTGGGACGTCACAAAATAGAAATAAGAACACATTGGATGTGAGTATATAAATAGAGTAAATGGGGGATGGATGTGACAATACTTAATTCGAAATTTAGTGGGATCATTGACGCACAAATACACATTCTCACACAAGTTATTCTTGTGTCTCCAAAGTTTGCCAACTTTGCCAAATAATTGTGTAGTGGGAGTTGACTAATGACTAGTGCATGAAACAAATTAAATTGGAACATTGTGTGATTTTTGCTATTCACGTGACATAAAGTTGTGTAATTTAGAAAACTTTTTTATCGAATAGACCACGAATTTATTCAAAGAAAATACTCCCTCCGTCCGCCAAAAGTATGGCACAATTACTATATTTGGCGTCCGCAAAAAGTATTCCACTTTCCTTTTTAAGCCATGGTCCCACCATCCAACTTTATATTTTATCCTTACAAACACTCTTTATTTACAAAAAACCCACCTCAAATTCAATCTCAACCACACATCTCAAAAAGTGGTGGGACCCTTTCTCCACTACATCAACATCATCACCAATTTTATTAATCTCCGTGTCCAGCCAAAGTGCCATACTTTTGGCGGACGGAGGGAGTAGTTCTTTTCAACCTATCTCAAATAGATGCAGCATATAAAATGAGTCAAAAACATATGGTGACGCTGTATCGGTATATTCTTCAATTCATTAATTAATAGTGAAATGAATACTAGAAATTGATTGATTTTCCGTTTTGAGAGTCGTTGAGCGGTAAGAGTCTCCCAACCGAAATTGAATTTAACAACGGTCACATTCCTGTCGGAAATCCGACATCCATTTTCAGCGTATCCGAAAATAGCAATGTGATGATTGGACCCACGAGCTGCAGATGTGTGTCTCCTCCGCATTCCTCGCAACAAAATGACAAGAAAATCTTTGACCCTCTCTCCCTCTCTCTCCTCTCTCCTTTTTAAGCCCGCCTGCTCTCTGAACTACTATAGGGGTGATCGGTTATCCCGCCCCTCCGGTATTCGACCCATTTCCCCATCTGGGTCGGGTCAGCTCTCGCCGCATCGCTTCGCATTTTTCCGCCGTCGTTTCGTGGGGCGATGGGGTGCGTCAGCTCCAAGAAGATCAGGTGCGATTCGCCGCCGTATGACGATGTCTGCTCCACCTCCTGCATCGGCGGCAGCCGCCGTCAACGGTCGCGTCGCCGCTCCTCCCAGCAGCCGCCCCTCCACAACGTAAAGGAGGAGCCGGAGGCCGTGGTGGTGGTGGTGGCGGAGGAGGAGGGCGCCAGGGATTCGGAGAGGAAGAAACGCGATCGCGATCATCATCGCGAGGATACCTCGGAGTTGAAGAGAGGGGCGTCTCAGACGAAGCCTGTTCTCCAATACGGCAGGCTCTCGGAAAGCGAGCTCGTCGCCGCCGGCTGGCCCTCGTGGCTCACCGCCGTCGCCGCCGACGCCATCGACGGATGGGTCCCTCTCAAGGCGGATGCGTACGAGAGATTGGATAAGGTAATCAATTTCTTGCTTTGATTTACTCAAAACTCGAATTGAATTGCTGCGAAATTGGTGTAGATTGGGCAAGGCACGTACAGCAACGTGTACCGCGCGCGTGATCTGAAAACGAACAAGATCGTGGCGGTGAAGAAGGTCCGCTTCGACAACTTTCAAGCCGAGAGCGTGAGGTTCATGGCGCGCGAAATCATGATCCTGCGAATGCTGGATCATCCAAACGTGATGAAATTGGAGGGGATTATTACCTCGAGATTGTCGTGCACAATTTACCTCGTATTCGAGTACATGGAGCACGATCTCGCTGGGCTGCTGTCGTGCCCCGACGTCTCATTCACAGAGTCGCAGATAAAATGCTACATGCGGCAGCTGTTGAGCGGGCTGGATCACTGCCACTCGCGCGGAGTCATGCATCGAGACATCAAGTCCTCCAACATCTTGGTGAACAACCAAGGCGTGTTGAAGATCGCCGACTTCGGCCTCGCTTACTTCACCCGCCCCAAGAGCCGCGAGCCGCTCACCAGCCGCGTCGTGACTCTCTGGTACCGCCCGCCGGAGCTCCTCCTCGGCTCCACCAACTACGGGGGCGAGGTGGACCTGTGGAGCGTGGGCTGCGTCTTTGCCGAGCTTTTTATGGGGAGGCCCATTCTCAAGGGCAGGACTGAGGTGGAGCAACTGCACAAGATCTTCAGGCTTTGCGGGACGCCGCCGGATGAGTACTGGAGGACGTCGCGGCTGCCTCTCGCGACCATGTTCAAGCCCCAGCAGCCCTACGACAGCACGCTTTGGGAGAGGTGCAGCGAGCTGCCCAAGTCCGCTGTCGACCTCATCGAGTCCCTGCTCGCCATACAGCCTGCCAAGCGCGGGACTGCTGCTTCTGCTCTCGACTCTGAGGTAATATAAGCTACTTTAAAGTGTTTGACAAAATAAGTTACTAAAATAAGTTCTCTAAAAAGTAACTTCTTCTTAACACTTTGACATCTTATAAGCTCTTGTACGAGTGCAGTATTTCAGCACGAGGCCGTACGCGTGCGATCCGTCGAGCATGCCGAAATACCCTCCCAACAAGGAGATGGATGCCAAGGCCAGAGAAGACGAGAGAAGGTGATTAATCGGGTTTGTTAATTATGATCAATTTATTCAATATTTAACATCGTGATTGATTTTCAGGATGAAGGGATACTCAGCAAAGCCAGAAGCAGCTTCAAGAAACTCAAGGAGAGTGCGCAAGTCTCTGCAGGAATCAAGTGAATTCTGCAAAGTGGTTCCAGCTGACGAGGAGATGGAGGAGGAGGAGGTGAGGCCGCAAGTAAGCCGCAGGAACAACAACAACATCAACATCAACAACAACAGCAACGGGAGGAAGACGAGAAGCGGGATGATGGCGCCGCGCGCCTCGTCGAAGCAGTCGTTCGACACGAGGTCGGACGTGTCGGCAGCCTCCAACACGACGCAGGACTCGCTGACGAGCACGAAGTCGGTGCCCGTGCAGATGCCGGCGTCGGCCGGGTTCGTGTGGGCCAAGAGGCAGAAGCAGCTCGACGTCTTCACTAGGCTTCACAACGGCAACGCGTCGAGGTCGCAGAAATCGCTCGACCCGTCGCCCATCCTGCACGCGGAGTACGCGATCGACGAGCCCGACGCCCAACCCGCCGCCGATAAGGCCGCGCGCAGAGACAGATCGCATCTCAACCGCCCCGGCTCCTTCGACTCCGCTGAAATGTATGACATGCCGGAATTCTCCGAGGTGAGATCCAATCGGAATTCCTTTACTAATTCAATCGGAATTTCCTTTACTAATTTTAACAATCTGGTGTCTGCGCAGAATGATCAACCTCGACTTGCTCTTCGTAGATCACGTTTCCACAAAGGTATAGAGATTGACTGATGCTTCGCTGGATTCAACCATTTCTAGATCTCACTTTTTTTTTCTTTTTTTTTACAGATTGAAATTTCACACTACGGGATTTTCTCTCCTCTCCGAGTAGTTTCCAAGATGGGGAAAACAAGAAAAGGAAGAGAGATATATTTTTTTGGCTGACGGCATGAACTATTGAGAGTGTCGTCGGAGGAATGCAGCAGAGATCTTCTAAGATCGGGCATTGTTTGTGAAGAAGGATGGATTGATTACTCGGACACAAGAAACAACTGACTGTATTTTTTTCTTTTTTGGTTTCCCTCTTCTTCTTCTTCTCCTTCTTTTCAATCCCTAAATTTCCAACTGTATATTGAGGAAACAGCACAGATGATTTGTTTATCTCGTTGTAATCACATAACACAAATTGTAGTTTAGCTAAGTGATTCAATTTTTTTTTTACTGAATAACGTAAATAATGGTTAGTGTCGTCTGAGAGAAATTTTTGGATACAATATATGTTTGTGAATTTATTGCTGTAAATATATATATTTATATATTTATGTATATATAATAAAAACCATTTTTATCGTGAGAACTAAGAACATATTGTCCCTATATTTTTCAATTTTCATTATGAACAACGGCTAGTATATTCATGAATAGCTTATGCAAATTGATGCTCCCTCCGTCCTATTACAAATGTCTCATAACTTTTAGGCACAAAGATTAAGAAATGTGTAATTAGTAGATAAAGTTAATTGGTGAAATTGTTTAAATATTAGGTATAAAGAGAGAATATGTTGTCTAAAAAAGAATGAGACATTTGTAATGGAGTTAGACTTGGGTGCGGGCGCCCGCATCCCATGCGGCCGGGTCGACCCGCGCCCCAGCCCTGACCCGGATCCGCGCCCATTTGATCCGTCGCCCCAAATTATTACATTTGCTTATAGTAAATGTTACTTTTAATAAGCATAACATATACATTTATTCGCACAAATATATACTTTTGTAAATATAAGTATTTATCTTCATTTAATATAAAGTATTATATTTTTTAAACCCTAAATCCTATAAACTAAACCCTAAACCTTGTAAACTAAACCCTAAAACCTGAACACTAAACCCTAATAGGAGTATTTACTTTTAATAAGCATAAGATATACATTTTGTCGCACAAATGTATACTTATGGAAATATAAATATTTACCTTCATTCAATATAAAACATTATACATATCAATAATTACTTTTTCTTAAGATGATAATTATTTGATTAAATAATAATATTATTATTTATGTTTATTAAAAGTAATCATTGATATAATAAAAATAAACATTGTTATGAAGAAATGTAATGTTTCAAACCTAAACACTGAATGTATACTTTTATTTTATCTAAGATATACATTTTCATGCTTAAATGTATACTTATGTGAACATAAGTATATTAACCATCATTCAATATTTTTTAAACCTAAACATTGAATACTAAACCCTAGTCATTTTCAATAATAAACCCTAGTCATTCAATAATGAATCCAAATGACAATATTGACTTTTATTTTATCTAAGATATACATTTTCATGATTAAATGTATACTTATGTGAATATAAGTATTAATAACCATCATTCAATATTTTGTAAACACTGAATACTAAACCCTAAATAGGAAATACTAAATCCTAAATAGGGAATACTAAACTCTAAACACTGAATACTAAACCCTAACCATTCAATAATAAACTCAAATGGCAATATTTACTTTTATTTTATCTAAGATATACATTTCAATGCATATATGTATACTTATGTGAATATTAGTATTAACCATCATTGAATATTTTTTAAACCTAAATACGGAATACTAAACCCTAAAAGTACTATTACTTTTGCTTACACAAATAATTATTTGATCAAATAACTAAAAGTACAAATTCTCATAAATAAAAGTAACAATTATCGTGAACAAATGTAATTATTTAGAAACATTACATTTAGTTATTTTATCAAATAATTATTATTGTAAGAAAAAAATAATTATTAATATGTATAAAAATAATTATTGATATGTATAATTATTTCAAATAATTATTATTATAAAAAAGTAAAAAACAGGAAAAAAAAAACGCACGCAAAGAAAAAGAATAAAATGATCAAAAAATGGAAGAAAAAAACGCCAGCAAAAAATGGGGAAAATGTTGAAAGCAGATAATTATTTGATCAAATAACTAAAAGTACAAATTCTCATAAATAAAAGTAACAATTATCGTGAACAAATGTAATTAATTAAAAACATTACATTTAGTTATTTTATCAAATAATTATTATTGTAAGAAAAAAAATAATTATTAATATGTATAAAAATAATTATTGATATGTATAATTATTTCAAATAATTATTATTATAAAAAAGTAAAAAACATTGTAAAAAACAGGAAAAAAAACGCACGCAAAGAAAAAGAATAAAATGAGCAAAAAATGGAAGAAAAAAACGCCAGCCAAAAATGGGGAAAATGTTGAAAGCAGGGATCGAACCCTTGCCCTAAGGGTAAGGAAAGATAGAGCAGCTGTTGCCATTGAACCAAGCCACGGATTTGACTTTAGATATCAAACGTTAATATATATTGATGCGTGGGAGGGTGGGTGCCCGCATGGTATGCGGGCGCCGCACCCAAGTTTTTGCGTTTGTAATGGAACGGAGAGAGTATAATCTAGATATTATCGCCTATGCATTGGCTATCACAATAGCTTCTGCATCACATTAATCACCAGATCGATAACCAAATACATAATAGAAACATTGATCGTATAACTCCAATGCATACATAAAAAAACTCCTAAGGACGAAGTCTAGTGTGGATGTCATGTTTGACTCACTCATGCCTCCAAAAACTATGTAACCTATGTAGATCTTTCTGTTGATTATTTAAATAAATTATTAAATAAAATTAATAAATAATGTTAAATTAAGATTATTAATTTAAAAAATACTCACAATATCTAATGGTGGTTTTCGAACATTTGCCATTAATATTTTGTTTTGTACATTAAACCAAATGTCTTTGATGTGGACGTCATATTTCGCCACTTATGCATTATGCATCCAAAGCCTATGTAATCGTCTTTATCCAGACAGAACATAGTCACATTCTCTATGACTCCTGGGTTAAAAGGTCTTTTTGCTGATTATTTAAATAAATTGTTAAACAAAGTCCATCAATTATATAATGATCTCGATGCTGATTTTAAAATCGCACTAAACCAAGATACACGCGCAACTTCTTTCTTCGCACTCCTAAAGGTAGCAGAGACATATATTCTTAGTCAAGTTTTATACCTTTTGCTTCATTAAACATGTGACATGTAAATATTCTAGGGACCTTGAGGCCTTTACTAGAGAATTAGCAATTCAAAGCGCAGTATTTACAATAAAATATAAAGTCAAACTGTGTACATTGGTAGAAATTGCGAAGGGAATCGATAATGATATGGTTCGAAGAAATTTGTTGTATTAATACATAGGGATATTTGCCCACTGGCCACCGGGTCCTCACTTAAGTGAAGTGACCCGGGTTCGATCCCTCTTGGGAGTGAATTGGAGATTGGAGATATAAGGCTTTTTTTGGTGAATGGAGAGATAAGGTGGTTCTTGGAGTGGATGGGGGGAACTAATTACTAACATCTAACATGACTTTGCCCGATCAAAAAAAAATAATAAAAAAAATACATAGGGATATTTGCTGTAAAATACACGAACTTTTAGTGAATTCTGATTTTTCCCATAACCTTTAAATTTTTTTAAAAAAATGCATCACCTTTCGATATTTTCTGATCATTTCCACGGGTATGAAATACCCCCAAATAGAAGTTGGTTTTAGGACTTTTAACTTAGATTCTTTGATACCTAAGCCTAACAGATAATAAATTCGATGTATCGGCTTAAGTATCAACAAATCTAAGTCAAAACTCCTAAAATTAGCTTCTATTTGGGGGTATTTCATATCGATAGGAAAAATCAGAAAAAATCGAAAGGCGGTGTATTTTATGTCAAATTTTAAAGATCATGAGAAAAATCAGAATTTGCTGAAAATTCGTGTATTTTACGGCAAATATCCCTAATATATACTCCATTTGTCCACGAATTAAACTCTCACTTCATGCTGAATACAGAGACTAAGAAAGTTGATAAAGTTGTTGTGAGTATAATAAAATGGTAGTAGACAAAAGTGATAAAGATGTTATGGGGTGGGTCCAATAGTGGTAAAGATAGTATATATAGAAAATAAAAGTGATAAAGGTGTTGTGGGGGTGAATCTAATAGTGGTAAAGGTAGTAAATATAAAATATAAAAGTGATACATGTGTTATGGGGTGGGTCTGTTAGTGGTAAATGGTAGTAAATATAGAAAATAAATGAGAATATAATTGTATAAAAAGTAAAGTAGAAGTTTATTTAATGAAAATTTTTTTTAAGGATAAGTAGGAGTTTATTTGGTAGACGGAGGGGGTATGTTATATTCCATTATCACTCCTGCAGTGATGGACAAGGAATTGTAACAACATTTGTGCAATTATTAAAAAATTTGATGAAGTTGACGAATATGTATGGGGAGTTGTGTTGTTGGCGAACGCTAGGCATGGGACTAAACAAAATGGATAAAGAAAAGATTGACGGAAACATTTGAGTTCTTTTAGTAAGTTAATTATTTTTTAGGGCTAATAGTGTTTTATGTTCCGAACTTTCTGCGTTTTCCATAAAATGTCCCGAACTTTCATTTTCTCCTAAAAAACCCTGAACTTTCAATTTTTTTCATAAAATATCCCACTATACAAAATTCAATGACGAAAAGATGATCAAAAATCTCGAACTTTCAGCGTTTTCCAACAATGATGGTCCCCAAAATATTTCTTTCGGCGAGATAATTCATCTTTTTTTCATCGAATTTTGTATAGTGTGACACTTTATGGAAAAAATTGAAAGTTCAGGGTTTTTTAGGAGAAAATAAAAATTCGGGACATAAAGCACTATTAACCCTATTTTTTATTTATGTATGTTTCAATTTTAATTTTTTTTTTCTTCAAAATATTGACATTTTCTTTTGTTTGACAGAGCTTTTCCCACATCCACATACCTAAATTACGGGAAGTCCTGAAGCTTGACCTGTGACATCATGTGCTTACCATCTCTCTCTCTCTCTCTCTCTCTCTTTACTTCCCGAAATGTTATAATCCTTATATTTTTTCTTATGCATTGGCTATTATATGATGAATGGCTTTCGGATCACAATAATTATCGGATTGATAATCAATTGACCTATCTACATAGTAGAGTCTCATCTACAAAATAAAAATATTCATCCTATAACTCCAATGTATACTCAAATTGAGGATGAATTTCGGTGTGAATGTCATGTTTTGGCCGTCCTTGCTTCCAAAAGCTATGTAACCTATGTAGATTTTTCATTCTGCTCTATCCAGCCTAAATAGAGTTTTTCTGCTCTATTCGGCCTATGATATTTGCAACAACAACATCTAGAATCATAAAAGTTCATTCATAATCAGCATGTAGTAGTTCACGACCACGTCGAGATCCGATTGTTTGAATATGTAGATTCGTGGATGATGGAGAAAGTCAATTTTGTGGCCAGAGTTGACCATCAAACACGAAATCAAGACCATCAAACTTAGAAAACATAGTCTGAAACCATACTTACATTTAATGTTTTGCATGCACATATGTAACATGACAATTGAAACAGTAATTATAATTTATTTCTAGTATCAATAAATCTTTGTTGTTTTAGATCTTGTAAGAATGCTAGTTGGATTCAAAACTTAAGAATATATATCATTTAGTAAACATTTCATTTGTCCATGAATTATGTTCTTAATTTTCCAATTCCAATATGTCGTTTGACTTAAAATAGACTAATTACGCTATTTTGGGATGCATTTAATTCGACCTAAAATAGCCTAATCGGACCCAAATATTCAAAAAACATAGGTGAACATATTCATAGAAAACTAGAAAGTACTTACTATTATAGTCACTACATACAAAGGCATAATGCAGTCGCGAGTCGTCAGTTTTGTGGATGAGATGAATAATAGAGGTTTAACTGACACTGAACAACAAACTGTTGAATTGTATCGCATCGATAACATAATTTCTGTATTTAAGACATTATATCGGGATTTCTTGCGTACTATTAGAGACTACGTTAAGAGTAGCGTTACTCTCCTTCGGGCACGACATATGAGTAAGTACAAGAATCTAAAGTTTTAACTATTTGGGCATGACATAAATATAATCGAACTTAATTGATTATTGAACCTTTTTTTTTGCGTAGGATCAAAAATGTTGAGTTGACCATCATGTGAAATTTTCGGGAATATTTGGTGTGCTTCTAGAAAGCAACACATGATCATAGTTTTAAAGTTTCTAGTCTAAGCTTTGTTTGGATAATTCTAGATCTAGTAAGAATGTTAGCTGGATTTAAACCAAACACTAATTAAGGGAGCAACACTTTTGGATTGAGGTTGAAATTCTTTCTAAGTTTCGGCATGTTAATATAGTTCCCTCGAATTCTATATTGAACAATATGATAAGGATGAAAATGATCAATTATTTTAAATTTTGGCATTTGTGAGCAACATTTGAGCCCAAATAAACTATTTTGGGCCACATTTATGCCTAATTAGCCTATTTTGACCGAAATTGCCAAAATAGCCTAATTGAACCCAAATGTTTCCCAAAACACCGAAATTTAAAATATTTCATGAAAATATTAAAATATATTTCACAATTTAAGTTATCATCAAATTATCAAACGCTTCTAACAGAAACAATAACAAAATATAATTTGGGCAAATTTTATTTTTTTAATGAAAAAGGAAAATATAAGCGTGATACCTATTTGAAGAAATGTGGAATGAAAGAAAAAAAAGAAATTACAAAATATAAAATGCAATTTTAAGTAACAGACTCGGGAACTCTAAACATTAGCAGCTCTCATCACATCTCTCACCATTTCAAACTTATTGCCTTTTTTCTCTCTCATAAAACTGAATATCTTCCTCAAAAAACATAGGTTAACCCACCACCATGGAAAACTAGAAAGCACTTACCACTATAGTCGCCGCACAAACAAAGGCAAAATGCAGCCGAAAGTCAAAATTTTATACTCACGTAAAAAAAAGCATATTAATTAATTTTCACTCAGAAATAACCAAAAATATATGAAAAACATAATTAATCAGTATAATTTTTTGGCAAAAAATTATAGAATAATAATCAAGAAAATAGAGTTTCGAAATTAAACAAATAAATAAATAAAATGATCGATAAGATTTACCTCTCCAAATTAAATTAATAAAAAAAAACTTCGGATGAAGATGAATCAAGCTTGAAACCTATCAGAAGTAGAATTTGATACACAACGAATATCTAATTGGTTTATCCACACTATATATAACGTATGTAGTTAATCGAAGGTAGATATCTTCGTTTTGAGGCTTGTATTTCATCATGGATCATCAAGAAACAGAGTCTGAAGATCAACAAATTCCGGCTGCTATTCCGGCGAGGAACAGGTACCTGTCGGGGTTTTGTTTCCTGCCGACAGACAGGGAGCTGATTGTGGAATACTTGCATAAGAAAATCAACAACAAGCCTATCCCCGCTCAAATAAACGAAACTTTTATCAAACAAGTCCACCCTAGGGACTTAACATGTTCAAGTTTCTTTGTTTTCTAAATTTCACTGTTTTATTACTCCATATGATTTTCTTTCTTGAATTCCAAACATTTGTTGATTAGTTAGGGTTTTCACATGTTTACACGTTTTGATATATTTTTTTATATATTGTACCATGAAAGAAACTTGCTCTACTTAACAACTTCATACTCCCTCCGTCCCAGCTTTTTGTATCCACTTTTAGTAGTAAATACTACTAAAAGTGGATACAAAAAGCTGGGACGGAGGGAGTGTTAATTAGGGTTTTCACATGCAGTGACATTATTCACATGCATGCATGTTTGAATATTGGATTTGTTTCGTTTATTTTATGTAGTCCATATTGGTTTATATAAATGTATACGTATGTATGCAGTGAACAATCCGAAACTGGGAATATCTTTTTCAAAAAAACATAGATTAACCCACCATCATGGAAAACTAGAAAGCACTTACCACTATAGTTGCTGCACAAACAAAGGCAAAATGCAGCCAAAAGTCAAAAATTTTATACTCACGTAAAAAAAAGCATATTAATTAATTTTCACTCAGAAATGACCAAAGATATATGAAAAACATAAATAATCAGTACAATTTTTTGGCGGAAAATTATAGAATAATAATCAAGAAAATAGAGTTTTGAAATAAAACAAATAAATAAATCAAATGATCAGATTTACCTCTCCAAATTAAATTAATAAAAAAAACTCCGAATGGAGATGAATCAAGCTTGAAACCTGTCAGAAGTAGAATTTGATACACAACGAATCTCTAATTGGTTTATCCACACTATATATAACGTATGTAGTTGATCCAAGGTAGATATCTTCATTTTGAGGCTTGTATTTCACCATGGATCGTCAGAAACAGAGTTTGAAGATCAACAAATTCTGGCAGCTGTTCCGGTGAGGAATAGGTACCCGTCGGGATTTCGTTTCCTGCCGACGGACAGGGAGCTAATTGTGGAATACTTGCAGAAGGAAATCGACAACAAGCTTATCCCCGCTCAAATTAACAAAACTTTTATCAAACAAATGTTGAAAATTGGAAGAAATATCCATCCTAGTTTTGATGATACCAAAGCCTGTAGCTTAACATCTCAACTGAAGATTACAGGATAAAGAAGCAACTGAAGTAACCACAACTGAAGCTCAACTGAAGAAAGACTGAAACTCAACTGAAGACTGAACAACTGAAGGAAGAGACTGAGATCAAAACTAGTCGACTGAATCAAGTCAATGACTGGTCAAGAAAAAAACGGAAGCATACTTGTCTACATTAAGTGCTTCTGCAACAGCATTTAATGTACCAACTTAGAAGATGTCTTTGTACCTGAGCTAGAAAAGAGATGTTATCTTCCAACGGTAGGATTTGAAGAAGAAGATCTCCACCAACGGATCTATTCCTCAGAGACGCCTATAAATAGCTCAGAAGAACTCCCAAGAAAGAGAGAGATGAGAGATAAGAGAAGATTCCGATTCAATCATCAATGCCGAAGATTCATTAGAATATCAAATAGAGCTTAAAATTCCTTAAGCATTGAATCGATGAAGAGAGGATCTAAATATTGTGAAATCGGTTTTCCTGATTACCTGAACTCTCTTGTTGTAACTAGGATTTTCACTTAGATAAATCATTAGCCTAGTTACCGATTACTTGAGATTATGTACTCAGTAATCCTAGTTGGTATATATTACAATACCCCTTTTCAAATGATCGAGAAGAGTGTTTGTAATCGAGCTTGAGACTTAGACCAAGCTCAGTGGTTGTTTAGTACCAGTAAACTAAACAGTTAGGTTCCTTAGCACCCGCAAGCTAAGTGTGTAAATCCAACTCTATGAGTTGGTTGTTGTAAGGAGTTTCCTTTCAGTATGGGTTGCTTTGCACCCGTAAGCATTGCAGATAGGTTTGCGTTGCACCCGTAAGCATCGTGGTTAGGTTTGTTGTGCACCCGTAAACACTAGCTAGTGATTGTCAGACTAATCATCTGGTTGTGGAAGTAGGAACGTTGTTTTTCGAACCACGTAAAAATCCTTTATGTTCTTACTTGCTTTATATTCAGTACTTGCGCATAACTATATTTCTCTAATACTGATTAACTGAAAAGAGTAACTAAGGGATTCTCAGTGAATAAAATCTTTCAAGGCTATTTCACTAAGTTCAATATTCCGCTGCTAGAGTTATAGGTTTAACTGATCAATCTTTTGATAGTCAGTTAAACAAGTAATTCAACTCTGTTTTACTTACGACTGAAGCCTTACTTGGACTGAAGTTAATTGACCATATCAATTAACTGAAGTCACCCACTGAACCTTCGTTTCAGTATCAGTCGCCACCCCTTGTCATCTGAAGTGTGCATTTTCAAATAAGTCAAACTGTCTTTCAGAACAAAGGTGTTGGTTTTAAGTAACCTTGTTTTCGAAAATAGCCTACAGGTGTATTCCCCCCTCCCCCCATACTCCCCCCATACACCTGTCCTTTCAACCCTCAAGGGTCCCAACAACAAGTCAACCCTAGGGACTTAACAGGTTCAAAACAAGAATTTTAAACTCAAAACATATATCTCGAATTATTATACGTACAAGATCAGACTTGTGATATGCAAAGCCCAAATTCACACCCTAGTCAATTCAATTCAAAGTTAAGTACAACGATGCCAACTTTCAGATACTACTTGTAGACAACGCGGCCTCAAGTGCAAGTTTTTGTGGATGTAAGGAATGATGAAGCGCTACCTGTCATTGATCAAGAAATGACTATATTTTCTCATGATGATCTATAAGTCTAGATCATGAAAACATTCTTCCTTCATTGGTCACACATAACTTGACTTTTAGTTCATCTAGGACTTTGAATCACAATTATAAGTAGTATAGACTTATAGACTATGTTCAAAATAATTTGCCACCTGTAGATATATTCTCAATTTTTCCATGCTTACCCTCCTATGTTTATTTCTAGATAGGTTTTGTGTGATCATAAAAATGTATACTCTTCACCGAAATCGTCTTTCATTGGGACCTTTAGCTCTAAATGATAATTTTGTTATCGATAACAACAAAGTTAAACTTTGTCGTTTGAACTTCATTCCATGGTCGGATCAAGATGCACACATCGATTTTATTTTATTTGCTAATGTGCTCATTGAGTTATTTGGAGGATTGTATGTGATGTCTGTGGATGTCTGTCATATAGCTGAATGCATGTTTAACTACTCGTACCTATGCATAATTTTTTAATTATTTAATTGTTATATGGTTGTTGTTCAATTTCTATTTTTTTATTGTGTTATTGCGTTATTTTTCTTATATAAATGAAGAATACTATGTTTTGTTTTCAAACCATCTAGCGGTTTTGACAACGTATGACATGATTATTCGCCGCACAAACAAAGGCAAAATGCAGCCGGAAGTCGATATTTTTGTGAACGATTTTGGGAGCAACAGTTTTGGACAGAGGTTGAAATGCTTTCTAAACTTCGACATGTTAATATAGTTCCCTCCTCAGATTTTGTTTTGAAGTAACATGATAAGAATAAAGATAACCATTTATTTTAAATTTCAGCGTCCGTAACCTATATTTGAGCTCAAATAGACTATTTTGAGTCACATTTAGGCCTACTTAGGCCATGGCCAAAATAGCTTAATTGGGCCCAAATTTGGCCCAAACCATTGAAATTTAAAAATGTCTATTTATGCAAATAGCCCTAAGATAGTGGTCATAAAGAATTTTAAACTCAAAACATATATCTCCACTTATCATACGTACAAGATCAGACTTGTGATATGCTAGGGTCTAAATGCACACCCTAGTCAATTCAATTGAAAGTTAATCAAGTACAACGATGCCAACTTTTCAGACGCTACTTGTAGATAATGCGGCCTCAAGTGCCAGTTTTTATGGATGTAAGGAATGATGAAGCGCTACCTGTCACTGATCAATAAAGGACTAAATTTTCTCGCTAAGATCTGTAAGTTTATATCATGAAAACATTCTTCCTTCGTTGGCCCTACATAACTTGAATTTTAATTCATTTAGGACTTTGTATCACAATTATGAGTATAGACTTACATACTATGTTCAAAATAATTTCCACGTGTAGATATATTCTCAAATTCTCCACGCGTACTCTCTTATGTTTATTTTTAGATAGGTTTGGTGTGATCATAAAAATGTATACTTTACCTTCACCGAAATCGTCTTTCATTAGCACCTTAAGCTCTAAATGATAAATTGTTTGTCAAGGGCAACAAAGTTAAACTTTGTCGTTTGAACTCCATTCCATGGTCGGATCAAGATGCACACATCAATTTTATTTTATTTGTTAATGTACTCATTGAGTTGTTTGGAAGATTGAATGTGATGTCTGTGGATGTCCACCATATAGTTGAATGCATGTTTAACTATTTGTACCTATGCATATTTTTTTAATTATTTAATCGTTATATGGTTGTTGTTCAATTTTTATTTTTTATTGTGTTATTTTTTTATATGAAAGAAGAATACTGTGTTTTGTTTTCAAACCATCTAGTGGTTTTAACAGCAGATGACAAGATTAATATGATTAAAAACTTTAATGAAAAATTAGATTTCTTACATCCAACATACCAAGATTAAGAGCATCCGCATTGGGACCTCCTTGATAGCCTCCTTGATAGCCTACTTGATAGTGTTTGTGTTATTGAGTAGGTAGTGCTGCATTGGGGTTCCTTGATAGCCTCCTTGATAATATTAGTTTTGATTTTATGTTTTTCATTTAAATTTTATTGCATAATTTAAATTGCATATTTAAATACTGGATTAAACATAAAATTTAAAATTACTTAAAACATAAAAAAAATACATAAAAATTTAAAAAACCTAAAACATCATTAAAATCACATAATTAAAAGCCTAGGATAGACCACGACGCCTGAGCACGTCGGCGACCATGGACGCGTGCAATGCACGTTGTGCGTCCGTCATGTTCGTCGTATCCGTGTTCAGGAGCTGCATATCGAGCTCCCTCTCCCGGATATCGTTCCTCCGCTGGTACTGGGCGGTGAATGCCCTCATCTGCGCGTCGTTCCTATCCAACCTCTCCACAATTTCTGGTGGAGGATCCGAGCTCGTATGCGACGCTGCTGCCTTCCCTTTCCCTTTCTCCGCCGCCTTCGCCGCCTTGTTGCCAATGGGCCGAGCAGAAGAGATCTCCTCGCCCGACGCCGAGGTGGTGAAGCCGCCCTCTTCCGTAGTCTTTGTCCTCTTGGAGGCATGCACGTCTCCAAGGAGGTACATCGACTTGAACTTGGGATTGTTCCGGAGAACTCTCCACGCGTTCCAGAAATTGAAGGAGGCATTGGTTGGGCTTCTAGCCTTGAAGATGGTTTGGGCCTTTTCACGAATCATATCATCCGAATGACCGGACGGCCAATTGTTGCGCGTCTCCACCCAAATAGCTTCCCAGAGACGCACATCCGCGCTCACCCGGGACCAGTGGCCTTGAAGTTGCTTGATGCCGAGGTCGACGCCGAGGATGGGGTTCATACGTTTGCGGATCCGGCCCCAATATGACTCTCCCTTCTGATCCGTCCCACGGATCGAGTCGTTGGTCTCCTCCGCCCAAATTTGGACGATGAGATCCGTATGCTGTGGAAGGTAAGTATGACGGTAAACTTTTGGTTTGTCGTGCTTCATTTTGGTGGCCTTTTCCTTCCTCCGGCCGCCTTTTTTTGGTGGGGAGACACTCTGCTGAGCACTCACCGGTTCCTCCTCGGGCGGGCTCTCCTCCAAGTTGATTCCTCCCATATCGGGATGATAATCGGAGGAGAGATCAGGGCACCAATTTGGATCGTAGAAAGAGTTGTGTGGATCCATGACGGAGAAAATTGTAGGAGAAGAAGAGGTGTGAAGAGATGAAGGAAGAAGAAAGAAGGAGAATAGGTGTGGAGAAGAAGGAAGAAGATGGGTTGTTTTAAAGAAGAGAAGAAGGAGAAAAAAAAAAAATTCAAACGGTCGGTCAAAGGTGCGGAGACCGAAGCGCTGCAGTCAAAAGAATATATATAAATTCGAATTTTCGAATTTTTCATAATTTTTTTTTAAATTGGGCGCGTGCATTGCACGCGCCATCTCCACCGGCCATTCGAGGATACTCGATAACTCGAGGAGTCCTCGAGGAGCTCCTCGCCGCATCGCCCTCCTCGACGCAGATGGTCTCCTCGAGGACCTCCTCGAGTACCCGCGATGCGGGTGCTCTAATATGCAAAACTTTTTTATGCATTAAATTGTAAGTAGAATCGTTAGGAGAATTGGATTACCAAATTCGACAAAGAGGATGCTGAATTTGGGCATGCCTTAAACTGTTTGAGCATTTTCTTGCTCTTTCATAATTTTTAACAGTTTCAGGTTGAGCTTATGTAGATTGAAACATGTATTTCGGCCTCCACGTCAATTATAAATTATAGTTTTTCTTTGTCGGTGTCAATAATAAAAAAATGTGTTAAGTTCATGTATTTGTGAGCAAAAAATAAATGTCATGTTAAATGTTAGAAAGAAAAAAAAAAGTTTATGTATTTATAGACAAATTCCCAAAATTTTACAATATGACACTTATTTAAAGTTGGAGGGAGTGCACTTTAGATTTTATTATTATTATTAGTGTTAAGTATCAAATCCACCCCTAACATAGACACCATTTTCACGTATGGCTCCCTACTCGACTTTGGTTCAACTAAACCCCTAAAGTCTTAAATTTGGTTCAATTACACCCTCTTCCCTAACGGTTGTTTAACACCGTTAAGTATTTTTTTTATTTTATTTCATTGGTGGTGCGACCCACGCCTTCTTCTTCGCCAAGCTCGTCGGAAACACGCCGAAAATACATAAACTTTTCGGCACTGGAATTAAGGAGAATGTGTAAATTGGTTAAAAGTTGTGGGACCTATATTTTTTAAAGAGTTAAATTTTTTCATTTATGAAAACAAGCCACTTATAATGGGACGATCCAAAATAAAATACAGGTAACTTTTAATGTGACGGAGGGGTAGTTTAAATATGCTAATTACATTATCATTTTAATTAGATTTTCACGTGTTGGGTATAAGATGCTATTTGCAAAATAATGTTAATTAGATTATTTAATAAGGCTATGGGATTGGGGAGGTTTTGGCATATGTTAGGTTTTGAAATGTTTTGATATTTAATATTTGTATCAGATTTTTATTTGTTTGAAATGTTCCGTTATTTAATATTTGTATCAGATTTTTATTTTTACTTAAGATTTTTGGATTTTTCTTACTCCATTTTAGTAGTTAAAGTAAAATAAATATAAAGGGGAATTTTGAGTAAGAGTGACTACAATTATTACATTTTTATTTTTGTGGTTAGAATCAACCCTTAAGCAAAGTGGTTAGTTTAATATTTACCTGTCTAATGTTTATTAATAAAATTCCATTCAAGACACTTTGACCATTAGTTCCATAATCTTTATAAAGAAGTTAATATTTTCCCAATAAACTTACCAACAATCATTTTTTAGAGTAAAATCGGGATTTTATTTCACTTTAAATTGACGTATACAATATCAAGAAGTTAAGACAGATAATCCGACTATTAAATCATTATAGTTGAAAAACTCAAAGCAAAACTCGCAAGCGCGTGAGCCGCGCTATTAGCTTCTTTACGAACATGACAAAACTCAAGAACCACATATTTTTTTGCATGCTCAAAGACTTCCCATAACTCATCACAAAGCGATTCCAAGCCGCGATAAGTATCATGAAGGACATGGATCGCTAGGAGAGAATCGATGAAAAGAACAATCATTTTACTAGAGAAAGTTAACTTTTAGTGATTTATTACTATGTTTTAGGTTGATGTAGAGTACTACTAGGTCATCAATAAAATAAAATAAAATAAACACGAAACTGTTTAAATAAATAGTTTATTATTTGACCTTTTAACTTCGTTTAAAAAATAGTCTAACTTTTGAAATATTATAGAGATTATGGCAAAAAAATATACGAACTTTAAAAAAAAATGTAATTTTCATTCGAACTTTTAATTTAAGTCAAAATACATGAATTTATGTTTTTTGTTGTAATTTTCACCTAAGTTTGACTTTCGATGAAATTAGAGCTTAATTAATGATCACTATTTTTATAGCAACAAAAATTGCAACTAACACAGTATTATTGTAGCACATAAACAGTAACCGAGTATCGTATCCAGAGGGACTGATAAACGAAACCACTCTAAGTAATCATAATAAAACTCGAACAATATTCAGGCAAACGATAAAGGAAGAAGTTTTAATTAAAACTAAATTGCAAACAAAAGCAAATAAAAATCAAGTAGATAACTCAAATATAAAAGACTCTGACCCTAGGAATGTACTGTTGTTAATCAAACACATATATTCAACCTATTGATTCTACCAATTTAATCCAGCCATGATGAAAGATCATTATATTATTCACAAGCTTCTCTAATGAACACCTATGAACGTAGATTAATTAATCCATTTTCGCATTCAAGACTCCAAGGAATAAATTAACTACAAATTGCACACAAAGAATAGCTTTCTATAGCTTCACCTGTCGCATTCTAGACTCAAGGCTAACACTATATTATGCATTCCTGAATCGGCTGAACAATTATCGCATTCAAGACTCAAATTGAACAGCTTGACATGTAAATTATTGGCCAGATAATTCACAAGAAAACAAACACCAGGAATCATGAATCACAAACTGGAGGGCAAATTGATATCAATAAATCAAGCACACATATTTAATCAACGATGTACAAACCCTAGGTTCAGATAAAGGAACTAGCCAGACATAGCGAAATAAATCAAAAACATAAATAAAAGAAAGCAATATAAATAAATAAAATAGATAAAACCCAGAAGAATGTTGAATGACAGCTTGAATCTTGTAGTAAAATAAAGCTATCTATGAAAACAATAAAATTCTAAGTCTAAAACTGAAAAGATGGAGAAAAGAGGTGAAGAAATATGTCTAATAGGTCAGGAAAAGGAACTATATATAGGCACATGAGATAAATACAGAGTAGAACTCGAAAATACTAATAAAATCCGAAAATTCTAAAAATTCCTGAAAATTCAGAAATTCTCGTCGGACACTATTCACTGTTGCGCGCGAGTTTCTTGTTCTGGCCATATCTTTCTCGTACGAACTCGGATTTGCGAACCGTTTGCGCCTACGAACTCGTATCGAGACGAACTACAACTTTCATTAAGACCACTTGTCCAAATTCAGACTCCATTTTTCTGTAAAATTCATCAAAGTTGAAGCAAGTATCATATTTCTCATGATAAAGCAATTTAAGCACAAAATAATCATTCAACACTCAATTTCCTATAAAATTGACATCATATGAACATTAAAAACCATGGAAACATGAGTGTTATCAATTAATAAATGCAAAATATGGTTTAAAAATAAAATACTAATTACTCAATAAAATTTCGAATTTAAAAACGTAATTTTCAATTATGTATAAAGTGTAATGATAATTAAAATTATTAAATTATTTTAAATTACTTATTTGATAATGAAAATTACAAATTATTATTATAGAGTATTTCTCATAATAATAATAAATAAAAAATTGTAAAATTTTAACAAAGAGAAAGAAAATAAAATATTTTAAAATTTTAATAACTTATTCGTTTTAAATTTATTTTTTATAATTTTTATATAATATTAAAGAACTTCTGACGAACTTAAACTTAAGATGTACATTGAATATTTTTTTTATAAAGTAAATTTGACAATGTTGAGAATAGAATTAAAATTAGAAAAAGAAAAGAGAAAAAAATAGTAAAAATAATTGACAGGAAAATAGAGGAAAAAAACGAAGCGAGAAAACTCCTCTTTTATATTTATAAAATAAAAACTCGAAAGAAAAGAGTAATAAAAATAATTGCAGTCTTGCATAATAAAATGTACATAATTTTCATGATTTCACAAAATATTTTATGCAAATAACAAAAAAATGATAAACTAACTTCTTTTATAAAATAAGAGAGAGAAAGAAATTAATTTTAAAAAATTTAATTTGAATATTTTTTATTTTAAATTTATTTTTTATATATTATAAAACAAATTAAAGTTATTGTCATGATATTTAATTTGATACACGCATTGAATTTTTTAATTAACCAAACTGTATAAATTTTAGAAAAAACAAAAATTCTATAAGTAAAAAAAATAAAGAAAAAGAAATAAAAATTGAAAACACGCAAAGAAAAAAAAAGAAAAATAGAGAGTGAGAGAGGGAGAGAGAATGGCGGCTAGGTAGTTAAATAGGGAGAGAATAATGGGCTAAATAGATAGTAGAATAATGCGACAGAGAAAATTTAGGGGTAAAAAGTTACCGTTATACTGATCTTTTATATAATATATATAGATGACCTGATTTTTAGGCGTGAATGTAAATATGATCGTAGCCTACAATTTCAGGCCATTTCGTGATTGGAGGATGGTGATGGTAAAATTAAAATTTAAAAAAAGTAAATGTAAGAAAAGTAAAATAAAAATAAAACTATGACGCTAAATATAATATACTGAATCTCAAACGTCAATGGTAGAGCCACATGCAGCTAGAGAGGGACAATCAATTTTTCTTGTTTTTGTATTTTTTGGTATCCACGCTTAGAAATGGTGTGATTAATAAAACTAAGATAAGTATTATAGAAAAGTTGAGAGTAATTATCTATCTAACCTAGGATAAATAATATTGGTGTGGATGAGGTATTAATTATTAAGGTGAAATAGAAGAATAAGACCAAGCCTTTTAACTATCACGGACCAACTTTTTAAATAATATAGGCTACCAAACGTCCATATTGTTGGGAACCTTGAGGAATATCCTAACCCTTGTTTTGATGATACCAAAATTCATAGGACTTAAATGTAATAGACTAGAATCGTTTTGAACTCAAGTGTTAGAGTTCGTTTCTAGTTTAGCTTGCGGTGTCGAAGACTGAAGACTGCAGATACCAACTGAAGTCTGAAGACTGAAGACTGCAGATACCAACTGAAGTATCAGTTGAAGACTGATTATTTAATGCGCGCAATGGACTGATACTAAAGTCAAGTATCAGTTGAACATTCCTCCTAGGACTGATCTTCCAACGTTCAGAGGAAGCCACGTACGCACAAGTACAACCGCATTAAATGCAGAGATCTCAGATTATCTTATCTCTGCAGAGGTCATTCCTATCTGGTGGTAACTTTTCAGAGACGTCACATCTCTTGTCCATCAAAGAGAGCCGTTTCCACACAGACAAGGAACCTCGAAGATTGAAGCCTCAGCCCAAATTCGAATTGCTCTCCAACGGAAGAAATCTTGAGGACGATTTACGCCAACGGATCTATTCAAGAGTTCTCCTACAAATAGCGCTCGAGGATCACTTCAACCTTCACCGATTCAACGACATAAGCTGAAGCTCTGCCAAAATTGCTACTCAGCCTAAAGCTTAACCTCCCCAAAGCTTGAATCGAAGAAGAGAATTCCAAAGCCAAAATCAGTCACTGCTGATTACATACATTCTCTTAGACCCTAGGCACATATCTGTTTACCCAGAAGTCAAAGGTCAAACTTGCTTCAAAGAACTTGTTCTTTGTAAGTATAGTTGGCACTCGTTCAAACCTCCCCCCCATAAGAGTGTTTGAGTGGTTCGGAGTTCAGGAAGGTACTCTGAACTCTGAGTGAAAAGTCTGAGCACGAGGTGTGCTTAGCAGGGAAATCCTACGCGAGGTTGTGTGGGTGCTGAAGAAGGGTCTTCTTCAGTTCACGGTTGTGTGCACCAGGCAAGCACACGGGTACGGTTTGCAGTGCACCAGTGAAGCACTTGCGGAGTGGATTGTTGGTCTGATCAACCAACCGTGGATGTAGGAAAGGGTTTTTCCGAACCACGTAAAAGTCTCTGTGTTATTTACAGCTTTCAGTTTTACATTCTTACTTGTGCTATTTCAATTGATAAAACTGAACACTGACTAACAGCAAAGAGAAACCTTAATCCAACAACCTGCTCCACCGAGGCTATTACGAAACTAAGTTTAATTTCCGCTGCGTATGATATCGATCTGACTGAACTATCCTCTGATAGTCAGGAAGAGTGATATCATCTCTTTTTTAGCAAACACGACTGAAGCCCTTACTTGCATCATGGTTCCAGCAACTTAACTGATAACTCATTACTGAAGAGCTTTCAGTATCAGTCGTCAACCCTGTCGGTCAAAACTGATTTCAGTAAAACAGAAGTCCTTGTTTGCGTGCAAAGTTTCGTTTTGATCTCTGACTGAGATCCCTCTGATTGAGGTCAGTAGATTAAGTCAAAAATAGCCTATAGGTGTATTCCCCCCCCATACACCTATTCGAGACCATCAGGACCTAACACATATAAACCAAGTTTATTTAAAAATCTTGACTTATATAGTGTACCAATGATATTGTAAAAGAGGTGGTCTTCAGTACACCTGGGTGTACCTTACACCCGGGTTGACATGTACCCAGATCTTGACCTGCATCCTGATCCAAATCATGTAAATGATACTATTTGGTTATACAAATGACATTGCCTATAATTGACACTATTCTGTTATACAAATAACACTGTGTATAAATGACACTATAACATTGTAAATGATACTGTGTATAATTGACATTATTCATAAATATAAATGACACTTCCTGTAATTGACACTATAAGATTGTAAATGACACTATAATATTTTAAACAACATTATAAGATTGAAAATGACATTATAACATTTTAAGATATTACAGTGTCATTTATATAATGAATAATGTTAATTATAGGCAATGTCATTTGTATAATTGAATAATATCATTTACACGATTTGGATCAGAATGCGAATTTGAATTAACATGCGGGTCAGGATCTGAGTACGGTGAACCCGGGTGTACGGACAAGAGATTTTGTGATTGTAAAATATCATCAGCATTGTACATGAATTGATGTGCAGAAGTCCTCGTTGCCAAATTAAATAGAATGATAGACAACTAACATCTTAAAATTTCAAACTCAAAATCTAAAATATACAATCTCACCGAAATTTTTCTGACATGAAAACTAAAACAACTTACTCATATCCACTTGGATGTTTTCTGAAAAACAAATGTTTATGCACCTTGATTATGTGTTTGGTTTATGGAGAAATTTGTTGTTTAGGGATTGAAGAGAGCAACCATGGTTATTCAAAATTGTTGGGATGTAATTATGGGGTTTGGCTCATTTGGTGGACAAATTGTGGAAAGTTGGTGGTAGGTGCCCTTTTTTTTCCTCTTTCTATTTTGGTTTTCATATAATTTCATCAATTTTTTTATAATTAAATAATTAAATTTAAAGACTACGTCACAATGAACTCAAACCAAGACCTTTGGCCTTAGCCATTAATCATTTTACCAATAAGTCAACATACGCATGCACAAATTCCAATCTCCAAAAAATCAAGAATAAAATGGTTTTACATTATAAATGAGATGTTATATAAAAGATAGTATTAACCAATAACCAATTCCAATCTCCAAAAAATCAAGAATAAAATGGTTTTACATTATAAATGAGATGTTATATGAAAGATAGTATTAACCAATAACCAGTTAATTAGTTTATAGAGTCCTAATTTATGTTACCTCAAAAAAAAAAAAAAGAGTCCTAATTTATGTTGCTACTGAAAGAAATTAAATTTATTGACACATAGTTTTCTTCAATGATTTTGCATAATGCAATATAAAATACTAATATCTTTCAGATACATATATCTACACGTTTAAAATAAAATTACATCAACATACAAACACAAACATATTAAACTTGCATTATATGAAACACCATTTACCAACAACTTAACTTATAATAGCTAAGCTTGCATTTTCATTCGCTCATTCAAAATACAGAAAGTAAATATACATTCAATGATTTAAACTTGAAACAAAAAACACATTATTGACAACACATTTTAGCAGAAAAACATTGAACAAGAAACCATAACACTTACAGCACGAACTCCTCTCCCACACCACACAGTGGGATTCGCCGTGATTCTTATTCTGTTCATCGCGTTGTGGTCCGGGATCAAACTGCAATCTCTTCTTCTTTCAGAAGTAGAGTGATCGGAGCTTGGTTCCCAAACTCCATTTCTCTACTGATCGAAGGCGCCTTAGCCGTTACCCTTTGCATCTGAGCATTGGCAGCAGGCCCGCTCATGTATTTTCCAGCTGGGATTTTGTGGCTGTGCTTCCCCTCGTACGAGGTTATCACAGCTTTGGGGTCTGCCGAAGATCTCTCAACCTGTTTGCGAACACTGCATCCCGCGTATGTGCACCTGTAGTAGCTCCTGCAGTAAATAGAGAAGCCCAAATTAGTCGGAGCCAGAGCTGTCAAAAATGGTCTGACATAAGTTTTGCCACACGTTTTTCTAAGGCTGCGTTTACTTTGATGGATAAATTTATCCATGTAAAAGGATGGATAACAAAAATTTATGCCTTTAAATGTCTCTTTTCTTTTCCAACATTTGACACAAAAGCATTTTTCCTTCCTTATTTTCACTTCAAGGGTGGATAATAGACATTTAAAGGCATAAATTTTTGTTATCCATCCTTTTACATGGATAAATTTATCCATCAAAGTAAACGCAGCCTAAGACAGGAACAAATGAGACCCGGCCCGGCTCAAAAATTTATAGTGTCGGTCCGTGGCCCGAAAAAGCCCACATTGTAGACCGCCTTTACCTCCAAAAAATTGACCCAATCAGTTTTTTGGGGCTGGGTCGGGCCGGGCCGGCTCAATTTCTCCTAACGGCCCGGCGGGCTCAAGTTGGGCCAGGATTTGACACAACTAGATCCGTAACCAAAACCACACTGTAGTGTTGGTCCACAGGTGGCCCAAAAAAGCCCACATCGTGCTTAGAAAAGGCTTGTATTTTTCTCCTATAGGCCCGGTGGGCTTAGGCCGGGCCGGGATTTTGATAGCTCTAGTCCTAGCCATAACCAAAACCACAAACAAGGAGGACTGGAGGAACGCACACGAGGAGTTGAAGTGTATCTCCACAACAGAGACCACCAAACAAACTTATTATAGATTGATGAAAAAAGTTGCACCTTGGATGAGGATTCCCTTTGACCACTTTCTGACCATATTTTCTCCATTTGTATCCATCGTCTAAAAGATCAACTTCACTTCTTGTCTGGACGACAATCTTAGATTCTGTAATAGTTTGATGTGATGAAGCCGGCACGGATTGCCCCTCATCCGAGCTCCTACACAAAGCACGTGTCGTGTGCATGAGTGCACGATTCATGTAATAAAAAGTATGAGCAAATGAAGAAAACTAGTTGTTAATTACCTCCTTTTAGCAAGCGGCTCATCATCATTCTCGTCATCTATTACTATCACAGGGCCTTCTTCCGTTTCATCATTCTGCAATTCCTGTACATTCTCATCTACATTGTTCACCTCTCTATCCAACGCCACAGAAGTATCCTTTTTCCGTTTATTTGATTGGGGCGGGAGGTGGTTGTGTTCTCCTTTATATACAATCTCAGATACACGGCCATCATGCGACCGTTCTACCTTCTTCTTCACGGGGCAATTTGCATACGTACATTTATAGTAGCTCCGGGGGCACTCACTGGCCTTGACGTGCTTCTGCCCGTATTTCCTCCAGTTGTAACCATCGCTTGCTGGCTTATCACCGGTGGTAACATAAGCTGCTTTTTTATCAGATTGAGAAACTTCAGAAGACTCGATTTTAGAACTCTCCAGCTGCCTTGGCTCTGAATTGATCTGCTCCGTCAAGGTCTCACTCGGTGAAGGGGACGAGTGGCTAACCAATGCTTCTGTGGAGGTATCTGCAGGCGAGCGCTGAAGCTCCGCGTGCATCTGCATATAAGATTGGGAAAACGCGGCCTGAGCTGTTACGTGCGCCAGTGCTTGTTGGTGGGACATTCCAAAAGGGCTCTGCAGAAAGATTAAGATGCAAGAATTGATCACTTCTACAAGACCATATACCAATTCTATCATTCCAAGAATCGCGCTTAACAAAACCACCTAAACAAATCATCAAAATGACTGCATTTCTATCAATCTGAATGATAACTAGCTGGGATTAGAGCAACCAATTGAAGAATACAGCCTTAAAAAGCTCAACCTTCAATGTTTGAAATCAGAGAGTTTCCTTTTGCATTATAGGATTTCACCATTCTCCAATATTTCAATACTTTGTGTCCCTAAATTCCACCTAATGCATAAATATCTGCAGTAGCTCTTTGGTCAAGAACAGCCCCCAACAATTTCAAACCTAATCAATCCATCAAAGTAATAGATTGGCCTATATTATTTTATCAATCTATCTTATGTTATCGTGAACTTTGGTATATCTCACAATTCACAATCATTCCACTTCTAGCTCCAATATTTCAATTTCTCAACACAAACGCTCTATCAAAAACGATCACATTCAAATTTACACACTCCATACCACATAATCCACGGCCTTCAAAATTCAGACAAAAAATATACATATACTAATTTCGATTCGATAATTTTTTCTATCAAAATCCCAATTGCGAGTAAATAAAAATAAAATCTTGAAAGGTAACCTGAAGTGGGGATAGGAAGCCAGGCGAGTTGAGCAAACCAGAGGGGGTCAGCCCCGGCGGCAGCATGAAAGGAGGGCTCAAGCTCTCCGGCGGCGCCACCACCAGAGTCATGGGCCTGTTCCGCTTGAAGCCGGCGTCGTCGCTAGTTTTGCAGTTCTCAGAGGAATCGCCCCAGCTCTCTTCATTGGCGTAATCGCGGAGCTTGGGGGAAGCAATGGCGCCGGCCAAGAGCTGAGAGAAAGAAAAGGGGCCCTGATCGGAGAAGAAGCTGGAGACCAAGGTCATCGGGCCCGGGCTGAAGCCCATAGCGCCCAGCCCGCTGGTGAATAGGGACTCCACCATGGAGCCGCGTGGCGGCACCACGATTGTTGGCTTGGGCTTGGCTGCCGCTGCATCTTCGACACTCGTCTCGCCCATCTCTGACTCTCTCGAGAAAAATGTAATCTTCAGCAATCCAATCGAAGATGGACGTTTTTCTACTTCTTCTTCTTCGCACTCACTCCACTGCTGCCAGCTCCACTTGCGTAGGAGTATTATATTCAGAATCAGAGATTTATATATATGCACACAGACAAGCACTTTCCATAGTTTATTACAAAGGCTCGAAAATGGTTATGAGTCATATCTGCAAGTTGCTCTCTCCTCTGGGCTCTCGTCTTATCTAGTGGAGAGTGGGCATTTATTTTCAACGTGAAAGGAATATAGCTGGACTGCTCGAGACTCTTTTATCGTTTACTTCATCATACTTTATTTTCCAATTATACTCCCCGATTATCATTTTTTCATATTCATTTCTTCCATAAAAAAATATACGTCCCACTAAAAGTAGATTATATTCGATTTTGAATTGTCTCACATCTCGACTTTAGTCGCGGGGCATTTCTCTTACCTCCATGTGTCTGTGTTGTGAGTCGCCTCAATCCGAGTCTTGTTTGCATGTTTTCCTGTGGAGTGGGGTTGTTTTGATTGTGTGGGCTCATTTTGACTCTTAGTTTTCTACTGTGCACACACCTTATCACACGAGCATTGATTTTGTACGTAGATTAAATCATTGGCGGTGCCTAGGAGGAAAACAAGAGACATATTTCCTTTTTGGTTCCTTGTTTGGTTATGTGGTTTCTTTGGAAGGAAAAGAATAGTTGCAACCATAAGGCTACTCATTTATGTGCTTCTAATGTGATTTGACAGGTTGTTCGACATCTACGGCTTCTTGTTGCGGCGAGAAAACTCACCGCTTCTCATTGACGAGGATGTGGCGTCCCGGTTGATTTCATGCCTCCAGCTCCCCTTGTGAGGCGGACACTTTGGTCCACTTCGGTGCACTGGCTCCCTCCAGAGTCGCCATGGGTGAAACTGAACACAGATGATTCCTTCGATTTACAGACGCAGCGTGGTGTTGGTGGAGGAGTGGTTCGTGATCATACCCTTTCTGCAGCCCCTGTGCTGCTACTTTCAATTTTGATGCTGAGAGTTAGCTACTCTGCTCGAGGGTCTTTGGCTGGCTATCACCTTCTCCACTCATATCTGGGTTGAGATGGATGCGGCGGCGATCGTTTTGCTCATGTCTGTTGGGCATCACGGTCATGCTAGTATTCGTCATTCTGTTGCATGGGTCCGTCTTCTCACCCAGCATCGACGGGTCCGTTTCACTTATATCCAGCGCGAGGGAAATCAGCCTGCTGATTTTATGGCGAGGAGAGAGCATCAAGTTCAGGCGTTAACTACTTTCGATTGCTTTTCGACCCCTCATCATTTTCTCGCTCTAATTAGGATGGACCAACTTGGTTATCCTAACTTTAGATTCAGTTTTCATGTTGATAGTTAGTTTGGTTTAGCTTGTTTCCTTTTTTATTTTATTTTCTTTGTCTTCTGGATGTAGACACTTTTGGGCTATATCCCTGTATGGTTCTGTTCTGTCTGCCTTCTGTTTTTCCTTGAGGTTTCTGTTGGATGTTGTCACTCTTGGGCAGCATCATGTTTGGGACACCGGTTAATGGCTTATTTACAGGCAGGGGGTCTGCCTAACCCTTCACCCGTCGGGTGTTTAAGAAAAAAAAAATTAAACCATGAAAAAATGTAGATTCTACCGCATTACACTTTCTGTATGATTTTACTGCATCCTGACCCAAATCATGTAAATGACATTATTCGGTTATATAAATGACACTGCATATATTTGACACTATTCAGTTATACAAATGACACTATCTATAATTGACACTATTTGGTTATACAAATGACAATGCGTACAAATGACACTATAACATTGTAAATGATATTATTCGGTTATACGAATGACATTATGGCATTTTAAATGTTATAGTGTCATTTGTATAATCGAATAATGTTAATTATAGGCAATGTCATTTATACAGCCGAATAGTGTCATTTACACGGTTAATATCATTTGTATAACCGAATAGTGTCAATCACACACAGTGTCATTTACAATGTTATATTGTCATTTACACGCAGTTTCATTTGTATAACTGAATAGTGTTAATTACAGACAGTGTCATTTGTATAACCGAATAATACCATTTGTATTGTTCAGATCAAGATGTAGGTTTGGATCAAGGTGCGGGTCAGGGTACAACTCGATTGTACCCAAAACGCTGCTTAAATGTGTCGAATCATTATGTACATATCTTAGATTCAAGTAATTACTATAAAATCATCAAATTTTAGTTGAACAAGGACTTGATATAAATGAAAGCCTCAACTCATAAATTATACAATAAAAATATTTCGATATCATATATTATTAATAAATAATTTAATTTTAAATATAAAAAATAATTATTTAAAAAAAATATGTCTCATGTGCATTGCACAAACTCAAAAGTAGTTATTACTACCTTCATCCACAAAACAACGTTATACTTTTTATTTTTGGAATACCCACAAATGAATTTTCTACCTTATTTTAGATTATATGTCACCACTTATAAATATCTCATTTATTTTTATTTTTCACCTTTTCACTCACCATAATATTAATTAAAAATACATTTTCACCATTTCCAATATACTCAACAACCTTTTCTCCACTCTCAATATACTTAACAATTTTTAAAAAAAAATCATAGCACTCTCTTTTAAAAAATTCTTTCGTAGACGGATGATGGAGTATTATTTTCAACATCAGATCCACACACAGTACACACTCCCAAAAAAAAGTTTGGACTCAGTTTGAATATTTATTTTTTGAATTAGATCTCGAGGTGTAACATATTTAACTGGAAGAGATTCGATGTTTTAGAGACGTGGTTTGTAGATATTCATAAAGGCAATTAGATATACAACGACTAATAAAAGATGGGGCAAAATGCTATATATTCATATTAAAAAATAAAATTTAAAATTATTTATTTTTTACAAAATATATAATTATATTTATTTGTGATTTTTTTATATTTATATCAAGTGTTAGTGTATTTTATACTAATACTCAACTCACAATGATCGAATATGTCGAGCATTAGTGCATTTTTTTAAGAATGTTCGACCATTAATGCTCAATTGTTTGATTCGTAATGGTCTAACATGTCGAGTATTAGTTTATCATCAATGTTCGACTCGCAATCGCAAAGATTGAGCATTAATGTAGTTACCACAAATATATTAATGTTCGACATATTCGATTCACAGTGATTGAATAAATCAAGCATTAGTGCATTTATCATTAATGCTCGACTTGTACTGATCGAATGCAATAAGCAAATTTCATTTCAACAAAGTTTGTGATTTAAATAAAGATACGTAATAATTGTGTCTTTTTAATCTCAAAATCAATAATTTTTATAATTCTCTTTTATAGCGAGTATATATATATATTTTTTATCTTTGGGCATGAGAAAAAGCAATCATTAACCTATGAAAAATTATAAGAGAATTTATGGAATGGGTTAATGGTTGCTTGCACCCATTCTCAAAGATTAAAAAAAAATGTCCATTATAAAAGAAAATTATAAGCACTAATCATTTTAAACTTGAAAAGACAAAGTTGTCCTTACTCAAATCGCAAACTTTGCTTGTCATACTCGATCAATTAATATAAGTTGAGTATGTCAAACATTAGTGATGAATACATTATTGCTCGACATGCTAGACCACTATGAGTCAAGTATGTTGAGCATTACTGCATTAGTGTATTTGTAGTAAATATTTTAACGTTTGAGTTTTGGAAGTCGAGCATTAGTGATAAATACACTAATGCTCGACATACTCGACCATTACGAGTTGAGCAATCAAACATTAATGGTTGAACATTCTTAGAAAGCACTAATGCTCTACATAAGAATAGGAAAATATATAAATAGATATAATTTATATAGTTCATCCGTCCCATTGAAAAATATCTCAAAATTTTATGACAATATTATAATTTTTAAATATTTGAAATGGGACGGAGAGAGTATTTTGTAAAAAGTATTTTTCTTTTAAATGGATATATATCATTTTATGCTTTACAAATTTGGTTTTACACCATATTTTTAGATGTAGAGATAAATTCATTATCTTACCATAGCTAGCGATGTATTGAGAAACTCTCCATGTGACAATTGGACCTAGCTATTATACATAGGTGGGATTCGATCTATATCCTATGTATAACAGTATAAGTATGTGAGGGGACGATCTATTTATTACAAAATGGTCGTTCAACTTATTATTTCATCAAAAGTTAGCAAAATGTATACAGACATAATTAACTAAAATATTTATTTTATTTGTTAAAATTAAAATTGTAATTGAAAATTATGATTTAATTTACAAACATATAAAGCAATATTCTCAACCTACTACAACTTACCATTGACACTAAATTTTTTGTGGCCATATGTTGTGTGTTTTGTCCAATTAGGGGAATCAGTGACGACTTTTAAATTTGGTCGGCGTTTTCAGATTAAACTACGAGGTCACATTTTATGTTTTGAGATCAAAGGTCATAAACTTAAATCTTATCAATGTGTTTTAATTCCAACCCGATACACTTAAATCTTTTAAATATGACTAGTATTTGCATCATGTGCCATGCACATAAAATATTTTTATATTTTTATATTAATATAAAATCGAGACCAACTCAATTATCATATGTATGAATATAATAATAATAAAAAGAAATTAACTGAATATATTTAAGCTGAATATTGAAAATAATTTTTTTTTTAAAATCACAAAATTAAAAACATGTATTATGAAAAGGCAAAAATAAAAATTAAAAAATAGATTTATTCAAAAAAAAGATGAGAGAGGAGAGAGAATTTTTTTAAAAATTAATTTTTAAATAAATATAACTTTTACATTTGAAAGCTCTTTAGTGATCTTTAATTTGATATGCATATTTAATATTTTATAATTAATCGAATTTTAAAATTTTAGAAAGAACAAAAAATAAAAATAATAAGAAGATAAAGAAAAGGAAATAAAAAAATATATAATTTACAAATAAATCTTCAATTTTATTATAACTACAAAATTGTCACTCAATTTTAAAACTGATTTCAAATTGACAGTTGTATTTTTTATATAACTAGCATTTGCACTAGTGCAACACACGATTTTTTTAATATTTTATTATATATAAAATTGATATTAATTTGATTATTATATAAAAATTCTAAGTATAATTAAAAATACTATAATTTAAGATAAATATATTTTAATATAAAACAATAAAGAATAATTCATATTAATAAAAATTGATATTGTAAAAAAAGAAAACAATATAAGTTAAAAGATAATTGAAAAAAATAGATTTATTCAAAAAAAAGAGGAGAGAGGAGAGAGAATTTTCTTAAGTTTTAATCTTTAAATAAATATAATTTTTTATATTTTAAATCCAATATTTACATAACATATCAAATTAAAGCTCTTGTCATGATCTTTAATTTGATATGCATATCAAATATTTTATAATTAGTCGAATTTCATAATTTTAAAATAGAAAAATAAGAAGTTAAAGAAAAAGAAAAAAAACGATGTATAGCTTATAAATATACCTCCAATTTTATTCTAACTATAAAATTAGCACTCAATTTTAAAATTAATTTAAAATTGAAAACTCCCTTTTTAATATAGTATACATAGATATAGATTTACCAACTGTAAGTTTACAAACTACTAGGGACTGAAATTTACTCAATGCGCATCTCGAATAACCGTAACAATTTTTGCTCGTCATAACCGAAATATCCAATATATTTATTAATTTATTATAAATTTAGTGTAATTTAATATTGACAATCTTGGCCTCTAATGACGGCTACTGTGAGTTCGATTCATCACGTCACGGCTGTCGAATAATGTTTTTCTATATGTAATTGAACTATTGTACCTAAATTGAATTGAAATAAATGTGGAAGTCTGTTTAGTTGAAAGTTGAACGTACAAATATTAATGATTGACGATGCAGGCTGTACCGCCACACAACTGGCTGCCCAACTTGAACTTCATATTGCAGCTACTTCTTGTTTCATCACAAATTATTGGTGCCATTTATTTTTCAATTATATATTTTGTATATTTTATGTTAGTACACATCATATTATAGAGACTTATATTAGAGTGCACATATATTATATTATTGCATATTGCATGAATGCATTAACCATAAAAACATGAGTGTTTGCATGCGTTGTTTTATGCGTATACGTATTACTAATATATTATCTTCATCCACAATATCGTTTTCAGTTTTGGCATTTTGATCTGTTCATAATATTATTTCCACTTTCATTTTTGTGGACGATTGAAGTATATGATTTTACATATTGCACAAATATAATTTTTTTTTTCTGATATATAGTTTTCTTGCTAAACTAAGTTCGTCGTTCAATTATTTAAAAGAAAATAAGTGGTAAGCTGTTTAGTATCGTAATTAGTTGATACTCGACGATTCTAAAATTGATGTGATGAATAACTAATTAATTTGACATACGCGCTAAGAAAAATAATGTGTCAAGGTCACTAACACATTTAATTCGCGCGGATAAGAATTATTATTTGAAATTGTACGTAAATAAATTTTTATATTCCTCGATAGACTTCACCCTTTTCGATTTTAATATATTTATTTGGAATTACAATAAATTTGGTTGGTGTCCAGTCGCTTTAGAGTGTTGATTTGCTTATATGCGTGTGTACCAAAATATGTCAACTTCATATCAATTGATGAGTATCTCATCTAAATATCATTAGACGTGCTCTTGGGTAAAACCAGGTACGGTAGAATCGAGTTACACTTTCACTTATGTTGGGTATCTACGCCTTGCCGGGATTACTCCTCTTGTTTCCCGAACCTCCGGTCCGTCTCACTTCGTGCTCAGGCACTTCTTCTTCTTCTTCTTCTTCTTCTGTTCTTCTCCTTCACAGCTTTTCTTTTCTTCCTCCTTCTTATCTGCACAAGGTAGACAAGAAAGGAGAAAACAATACAAGGAAAGAAAAGAGAAGAAAAAAAGGAGTTAGGGTTTCAGCCGAGGGAAAAGGTGTCCTCGGGACACAGGGGCTCAGATTTTCCCCCTTAACCTCAGCAACCCTTCCGGCAGCTGAATGATCAAAGGCAAGGTATGGATGACGGAGCAGCTTCTCAGATCTCAACAGAGCCACCAACAGCAGGAGCCAAGGTCAGAACTCCGGCGGCTCAGATCTTCTCAGGTAACCACCAAACAGGGCTCTGATGATCTGGAAAGCCCGGTGATACCACCACCCACGCAGGGAATCCCGTATTTTCAAGGAGTTTAACCACAAAGGAATAGCAGAGCCTTTCAGTCCTTGACCATACGTACTCCCGGCATGGGAGAGCATCAGAGATATAAAGGAAGGCAGCAGCAACGGTAGGGAGGCGAGCCATTGAAGGCTGTGGAAAAACCAAGGCAGGAGGGCGGTGGGAAAGTGGAGAGAACGAAGAGTCAGAGAGAGAGTGGAGAGATTTAGGGTTAGAGAAGGAGCGGCACGGATGAGAAATGAGAGAGAGAGTGGGGACGCGGAGGGGTATATCTAAGTGAGGAGTGGGCTAGGGTTTGGGGATGGGCTTAGATAGGTGAGTGGGCTCGGTTCTGGGCCCTGAAGTTGGCCCAGACCCAAAAAGAAAAAGAAAGGGAGAAGGGAATGAGAAATGGGCCAACCTCACATATCCACCTTTGGCACATTGATCATTCTGTCACCAGGGAAGGGCCATCAATTGAGTTGGAGTTATCATCACAGCCCTAATTTTTACCCTTATCTGCCACAAAGTCAAGACAAGAGAGGGTGAGAAAAATATTAAGCATATTTGTCTCAATCTCAAACCACAGAGACCAACCCAGGGTAATCACCAATTTCTCAAACCAAAAGAGGTTATCATCGAAGTCTTAACAGACTCAGCAGAGCACACATACACAACACACAAACAGAAAGACAAGACACAATACAACAGAACAAAGCAGGATTTAAACACACAGAGTAAAAGAAAAACAAGCAGAGTAAGCAAACATAGATCAGAGCAGACCAACAGACTCAACTCATGCAGCAAACAACAAAAGAAAATAACAGAAAACAAGCAGCCACAAAGGCTGAACTTGACACAAAACACAGAGGGATCAACCAGGCCCAATGTTCAAGGTCCTTTTGCAGGATTCCAGCTTTGCAACTGGTAGGCACTTAGTGCCCATATCTGCAGGATTGAACTCAGAGGGAATCTTGTTTAGAATGACATCACCTCTTTCTACAACATCTCTGATGAAATGATACTTGACATCAATATGTTTGGTTCTATCATGGAACACTGGATTTTTGCATAGTTGTATAGCAGACTGACTATCAGAGAAAAGCACAGGTTTATCATCAGCAAAGTTAATATCAGAAAGCACACCATTTAACCAAATTGCTTCTTTCACAGCTTCAGTAGCAGCTATATATTCAGATTCAGTAGTAGATAAGGCCACAATGCCTTGTAACTGAGACTTCCAACTAATGCAGGCATCACACAATATAAACACATAAGAAGTGGAGGACTTCCTACTATCTCTGTCATTAGCATAATTAGAATCCACATAACCCACACATTTAACACCATTTTTAGACTTAGAGAAAAGCATACCATGTTTCATAGAAGATTTCAGATATCTAAATAGCCATTTCATGGCTTCCCAGTGGGGAAGGCCAGGATTTGACATGTACCTGCTCAAACAAGAAACAGCATAAGCAATATCAGGCCTAGTGCTAATCATCAAGTACATAACAGAGCCTATAGCATTAGCATAAGGTATGTTTCTCATTTCTTCAAGATCAGTATCAGAGGTGGGACATTGCTTCTTACTCAGTTCAAAATGGGATCCAAGAGGCACACTGACAGGGTTACAATCAAACATGTTGAACTTATGCAAGACTTGATTCACATATTCAGATTGATGCAGCAAAAGGGTGCAGTTTTCCCTATCTCTTTCTATGCTCATGCCTAGAATCTTCTTGGCATCACCTAAATCTTTCATGTCAAACATTTCACAAAGGCACTTTTGAACATGCTGTATAGTTTTCAAGCAAGGACCAAGGATAAGCATATCATCAACATATAGAAGCAAGAATACAGGAGACTTACCACTCAAGTGATACAAACAATGATCAAAACTGCTCCTAACAAAATTCAAGCTTTTCATGCATTGATCAAATTTTAAGTTCCATTGCCTAGGTGACTGCTTTAGACCATATAAAGACTTTTTGAGTAGGCAAACATGATCAGGAAAGTTTTTGTCAACAAAACCCTCTGGCTGCTTCATATATATATCATTTTCCAGCTCACCATGCAAGAAGGCAGTTGTAACATCCATTTGTTTTAGTTCCCAATTAAAATGAGCACAGAGAGCAAGCATGATGCGCACAGTAGTAAATTTCACAACAGGAGCAAATATTTCATTGTAATCAATGCCCTCTTTCTGTGTAAAACCTTTGGCAACAAGCCTAGCCTTATACCTGACATTTTCCACCTCATTTTTAATCTTAAACAACCATTTGCATTCAACAATAGAGCAGTCAGCAGGTTTAGGAACCAAAATCCAGGTATTGTTGTTATGCATAGAGTTCATTTCAGATTCCATAGCAGTTAACCACTTAGCAGATTCATCAGAGTTAACAGCTTCAGAATAAGAACAAGGTTCAGTCTGATCCACATTGTTAAACACATTAAAGGCATACATGGACATGTTGTAATCATCAAACCTAGCAGGCTGCCTAACATGCCTTCTTTCTCTATCTCTAGTAAGTTGATATTCATTCAAATTATCATTCACAGTCACATCATTTTGAGCAGGCTCTTGCACATCATGTTCATTCACAATAGGTTCAGGAATTGCAGGATCAAGGGGAGGAGTAGGATCAGGATTTGGCTCGGGTTCCACCTCAACAGGAATCACAAGAGTAAACATAAACTCATATTTAGCAGCATCATAAGCATTCAGGTTCTCCACCTCACTTGGAGCAACAGAATGTGAGGAATTCAGCAAACATGGAAAACTCAGTTCATTAAAAGAGACATCTCTACTAATGCAAGTTTTAAACCCAGACACAGACTTATCCCATAATCTATATCCCTTAACTCCTTCAGGGTAACCTAGGAAGATACACTTCTTAGCCCTAGGCTCAAGTTTATCAATATTCTGATGCACATAAGCAGCACAGCCAAAGACTCTCAGATTATTCAAGCATACAGGCTTATTCCAGAATACAGACTCAGGTAGTTTACCAAGTAAAGGCACAGAAGAAGATCTGTTAATCAAGTAGACAGCAGTCATAAGAGCTTCACCCCAAAAATGTTTTGAAAGACCAGATGCAACAAGGAGGCTCCTAACTCTCTCAAGGAGAGTTCTATTCATTCTTTCAACCACTCCATTTTGTTGTGGAGTGTATGGAACTGACTTATGCCTAATGATGCCTGACTCAGAACACCATTTATCCATGGAATGATTACAAAACTCAAGACCATTGTCAGTTCTAATGCATTTGATGCTTTTTCTGGTTTGGTTTTGAATTTGAACAGCCCACTTAGACAATTTATCAAACACATCAGATTTGTTTTTCATAAGAAACACCCAAGTTTTCCTAGAAAAATCATCAATCACAGACAAGAAATACACATTGCCACCATGAGTGGGCACCTTTGCAGGGCCCCAGACATCAGCATGCAGATACTCAAGGATTTCAGTGCTTACATGCTTTCTTGGATAGGGAACAGAAATAGGGAATGCAGACTTGTGATGTTTTCCTAGAATGCAAAGTTCACAAAATGGGATGTCTGATATCTTGTCATTTCCAAAAACACCAGCCTTTTTCAGGATATCCATGCCCTTATTGCTTAAGTGACCTAGTCTAGCATGCCAAAGTGCAGACTTATCATCATGAACCATATTAGCAACTTGTAAAGGCACAGATTCAGCATGCACAGCATACAAATTTCCCTTCCTAAGTGCAGAAAAAACATGCTCAGAATCTTTCTTGAATTGAAAACTCAGATGATCAACAGATCCAGTTACCCTATTATCAGCAATTTGAGACACAGATAACAAACTGAACTTCAAGTTGGGAACATATCTGACATTAGTCAAAGTAAGACATTTTCCATTTTCAAATCTCAAACATACATCACCCTTTCCAATAATTTCACAACTCTGACCATCAGCTAAAGCAACATGACCAGACTTGACAGGTTGTAGGTTAAGGAACATATGCTCATGGGGAGTAACATGAAAAGTACAGCCAGAATCAATGAGCCATTCACTGGAACTCATAGTTTTTGAAATTGCATTTGAGTAACTGATAAACTGAAAATCATGGTCATGTATCATGTAAACACAATCTTCCTCAAACACATTATTGGCATTCTGACTAGGCTCTTCAGGGGTGGGTTGCTTTTTCTGCTTAGGGAGTTTACATCTGTTAATGAAATGACCTGGTTTTCCACAGTTCCAGCAGACCTTCCTAGGCTTTTGATCAGAGTTTTGGTTCTGGTTTTGACCTCTATACTCAGAATTCTGATTATAAGGTCTCATATCCTTAGGCCTATCAAGGTTCTGATCCCTATTGAAGTTCTGGGGTTGGTTCTTATTCACATAAAGGATTTCACCATGCAGAGGTTTTGACTTAACCAAATTTAGTTCACTTTCTTTAGACTTAAGACCATTAGTGATCATTTCACAAGTAACTTTTGACCCTCCATACTTCAAAGCAGATTTTACCTCAGCAAAAGGCTCAGGTATAGAGTTTAAAAGAATTTGGGGGGCATACTTCTCAATAGAATCATCTCCAGCAAGCTTTAAATCATGCAGGAGTTTATTGAAATTTTCCATGTTGGTGTCTACATCCTTAGAAGGATCCATTTGAAAAGACATGAATTGGTTTTGCAAAGACCATGTTGACACTTCAGAGGGAGCAGCATATAAAGCATTTAAATCATCCCACAGATCTTTTGCACAAGCATGATGAGACACTTTTCTGACCACAGAACTGCACAAGTTTAACAAAATAGTGGCCCTAGCACTATCATTCATTTCTTGTAATTTAACATCAGTAACAGCCTCATCAATTTTTGTGGTTATGGTCTTTTTTACCTTTTCTTTAACCAGAATGCACTCAATTTTGATTTTCCAATCCTGAAAATCGTCCATGCCATTAAATGGCACTACATGCATGTTGTTCATGTTGATGCAGATGAAAGCAAGGAAGATCACACAAGCACAGAGCAAGAGACACCACAGCAAAGGCCACCAGGACCTTAAAGAGGAATCAAATGGAGTTCTGGAGCAGGGAAGAGCCCAGATCTCAGCACAGATTGATCTGTGGAGCAAGGATTCACACTGGTCCCTCCAAAAGTTCCAACAGGACTTAACAGAGTCCAGAAACTCTCAATCCAAGGGAATTTTTTTCAGGGCAAACAGAAGCACCAGAGAAAGCAAAACAACAGCGAATACAACAAGTAAACAGAAACACACACAGCCAATCTAGATAGCCCCCTTTCTCCCTTGATTTCCAGGGTACTCGCACGAGGAGACTCCTTTAAAGGAGAATCCAGACGAACTGGACCAAATGCAAGGGAGAACCTCACTTGGCTTTGGATGCCAGGGGTTTATCGTGACAGTGGCAACAAGCGGAAGCAAACAAGAGAGCAGGATCGCAAGATACCAAAATCAAGCAAAAAACATGCAAAGAAAAGAAAAACAGCAGGCAACACCAATCCTAATGTATAGGGGTTTCAGGGTGTAAGCCAATTTACCAGAGCCGAGCTCTTCAGGAGGAAGAGACGGACTTACCACTTTCCTTGCTCGTCGGGAGCGAGTTGGCGCAGCCAAAGGGCGGCGGGGTGAGAGGGATGTGTTCGGGGGAGCCCCGGCAAGGTCCCCGTGGCTCTGATACCACTGTTGGGTATCTACGCCTTGCCGGGATTACTCCTCTTGTTTCCCGAACCTCCGGTCCGTCTCACTTCGTGCTCAGGCACTTCTTCTTCTTCTTCTTCTTCTGTTCTTCTCCTTCACAGCTTTTCTTTTCTTCCTTCTTCTTATCTGCACAGGGTAGACAAGAAAGGAGAAAACAATACAAGGAAAGAAAAGAGAAGAAAAAAAAGGAGTTAGGGTTTCAGCCGAGGGAAAAGGTGTCCTCGGGACACAGGGGCTCAGATTTTCCCCCTTAACCTCAGCAACCCTTCCGGCAGCTGAATGATCAAAGGCAAGGTATGGATGACGGAGCAGCTTCTCAGATCTCAACAGAGCCACCAACAGCAGGAGCCAAGGTCAGAACTCTGGCGGCTCAGATCTTCTCAGGTAACCACCAAACAGGGCTCCGATGATCTGGAAAGCCCGGTGATACCACCACCCACGCAGGGAATCCCGTATTTTCAAGGAGTTTAACCACAAAGGAATAGCAGAGCCTTTCAGTCCTTGACCATACGTACTCCCGGCATGGGAGAGCATCAGAGATATAAAGAAAGGCAACAGCAACGGTAGGGAGGCGAGCCATTGAAGGCTGTGGAAAAACCAAGGCAGGAGGGCGGTGGGAAAGTGGAGAGAACGAAGAGTCAGAGAGAGAGTGGAGAGATTTAGGGTTAGAGAAGGAGCGTCTCGGATGAGAAATGAGAGAGAGAGTGGGGACGCGGAGGGGTATATCTGAGTGAGGAGTGGGCTAGGGTTTGGGGATGGGCTTAGATAGGTGAGTGGGCTCGGTTCTGGGCCCTGAAGTTGGCCCAGACCCAAAAAGAAAAAGAAAGGGAGAAGGGAATGAGAAATGGGCCAACCTCACAACTTAGACTTTGACTCATATCCTGATTTGAACCTGTATTCTGACTTGAATTTTATAAATAACACTATTTTAAATACGAGTCAACTCAATTATACGGTACACCCGATTGTATACCTAAGTTTTTATAATATCATTATTATACTTAATTTTTAATCGTATTGAAATATTTTTCGCCACCTGATGGGTGTGTTTTAGTTATTTATATTCGTGTTGTTTTCCATGGATTATATTCGATATTGTCCAAGTTTATTGATTTTTTTTAGCAGGAATTGCATGGATTGAAGTTGGAGACTCATGGATGAAGAAAACTCGAGAATGGTGTGAATTCGATGAAGTGATTGTTGATTAATGAAGATGATAGAGAAGATGGGCTGGATTTATTTGTTAAGCTTTAAATATTTGTTAATTATTTATTTGGGCCGATGTGCCATTTTTTTTATTCCCATATTAGATTAGGCCTTCTTAAATTAGTGACATTTATTTTTAGGGCTTCACGCCACTTTTCCTTATTTCCTTAGAATTAGGTTTAGCTTTAGGAGCCTTAATATATATATATCAACTATGAAACCCACTTAGCCGCAATTTAGAGGGAGAATTAGGTTGACTTTTAGATTTTTATTTTCAATAAATTTAGGCAGCCACGTTGTGGCCACCCACACACTAGTATAATAAGGGAAATTTTGATTTATTTAATTTATTTTTTGAAATAAAAATAGAATTTAATTATTTTACTATATTCTCTATATTGTACTTATTTTTTTTTAATTTTTTTGTATTTTTTATTTTTTATTTATTTTTTAATAAAAATAAAAAAGTTACCAAAAAATTACAAAAAAAATAATTACAATGTAGAGAATATGATAAAATAACTAAATTTTATTTTTATTTTAAAAAATAAGTTAAATAAATTAAATTATTTTTTATTTAGGTAAATTGTGGGTGGCCACAATGTGGCTGTTTAGCATTATTCTTTTACTTTTCATACCTTTTTGATTCCTTAAATTTTTATTACTTCACGTATTTCTTGGAGATTAGTTTAAGTTATTTGCTTGCTTTAATTTTTGGAGTTGGCGGCCAATCAAATTTGAATTAATCAAAGGTCCAACTAAGGCAGACGATTTCTTTTTTATTTTTAAAGCGGTGACTTTTATTTTTCATGCAATTTATTTTACTGTTTGGATGTTTGCTTTTAATTATTTTATTGTTCTAGTTTTAATTATGAGTAGCTAATTCTTTAATTCGGCAAAAATAATAAAGCATTAATTTATTAATCTGTGAGACCTAATTGAACATAAAATTGGTTCCTATTGATTTCGATTAATTCCTAGGGTTTAAAGATAATTCCGATTTTATTTCAGTCTGGCCAACTTAGGTTTAATTGGATTACAGTCAATTAACACCTCCAATCCGTAATTATTGGAATAGGGCTGATTAGTGATAAAATTACCGTGTTCGTAGTAGGAGTAGGAATTGATTGGTGTATTAATTATTACTAGCGTATCTAGGATAAGTGATATAAATTGGGTTCTTTCATCTTAATGCTATAAGAATATTAAATCTAGGTCTGGCGTCTCCAGCTAGGTTATATTTTAATAAGGGAAATAAGCAGGTCTGGCGTCTCCAGCTGTTTATCGACACAGTAAGTAGGAAATGCGTTTCACGGTAGTTGGTTGATAGGGATTAATTAATCTTTGCGTCGATGATCAGAGCTTTAAATTAGTGTGGATTTATTTGAGCCGAATTATCTTTTTATTGATTTATTTCAAGAGTTATTTTATTTGATTTATTGCTTTCTTAGTATAATTAATTTTCTCAAAATTAAGGCGTGGTGGCATCACCAAAATTTTAGATTTTAGGGAATTGAATGATTTTACCTGCTCTCTATGGGATCGACCCTGCTTATCATCATACTAATTTATGTTGATAATTCTGCAAGAATTATTTAATGGTATACGACATCCACCACCACCCAAAAGAAAAATGCAGGTAAATAAAAAAAATGGTTTTTTTTTTTTTTCCAAAATTTCACGAACATGCAACCCTGAAAATCTGTTACTTTCTAAGTAAAGCATGGTTTAGTCCGATTTGAAAAACAAATATTTCCTGCTCAAAAAAAAAAAAAAAAATCCAAATAAAGTACATATTTTTACCAATCAGCACGGTTTGAAATTTTATAGGTCGAAAAATATTGTAGCCTCTAATTTAAATATCTAACTTGCTTAAATTAGTGTAAGTGAAAAATACACATAAATGTTGCATCTTAATCTAAGCTAGGCACACTCTCCATTAAAGTTGGCTAGCTACATAAAATCTTTGAATATTGAACTCAACTTGTGCAGCTGAGAAGATTATCCACAACTAAAGATAAGCCTGTGGGGTAATTAAGAATGTTGAGGTTCCTCCCCTACTTTTTCATAATTAATTTTATGACCCCAGATTTAGTTTGTAGATACATTAATACATATTATATTTGTCCACGATATCGTTTTCACTTTTGTTATTTTAATCCATCTATAATATCATTTCCACGTGATCATTTATAACAGTAGGGTCCACAAACTTCACTAACAAAATAGTGAGACTCAAACTCGACTCGCAACAATACCCACTACGTACTATCAACTATTATCCACCACTTTCTTAAAACTCATGCCGTCGATAAAGTGAAAACGATCTCAGAGTGTATATTTTATTTCTTCTCGTTAGCCGTTTCGTTTTCATATATACAGTGGTAGTAGAAAGGTTACAACTATCCATATCAACTTGAGGGATGCTTGTCTTGTCTCATTAGCCAGTTTTGTTGCTAGATGCAATTGATCTTGAGATAAGATATATAGTACTAGTAATGTGGAGTACGGAATTTGTAAGTTTATGTAACATATATATAGAGGATTTATATGTATCAAACACATTCTTTATGAGCATCTATAGTCGGTCAATATTGTTGTGATTTTTTAATTCTTTGAGCATCTATAGTCAGTCAAGGGCTGATTTAGACCAGTCTTTATTTTCTTGATGCACATGTTGAAGTTTAATTAGGCCGTGGTTTTGAAAGTTTGAGATAGACAACATTTATGGTTTGGGGGTGACTGGTATTCTTTGTTGTGATGGTGGTTGGGTTTTGACGGATTCCTGGTGCGTTAGGGTCTGGATTCGGACTAATCCTGCTCCTTTGATTGGTGTTTTTTCTCGGGTTTTTTTTTTTTTTCCTTGAGTGTTTCCGGTTTTCTATTATGCCTGAAATTATACTTTTTTTGTTGAGATGGAATTTTGCTTTCTTTTTTATTTTTCCATTATGATTGACGAGTACTCTTTTTTCTTTATTGATATTTTTTCCATGGGATTTTTGCCAAAAAAAAATTCACGAGTACTCTTTTTTCTTTATTGATATTTTTTCCATGGGATTTTTGCCAAAAAAAAATTCAATAAGACTCGGCCTTTAATTAGTGTTAGGGCTGTCGATCGGTTCGGGTTCAGTTACCTGTACCCGAATTTTCGGTTACCCGAACTCGAAATTATCATATTTCACTAACCATTCCCGAACCGTTTTAGGTGTTCGGTTATTTGGGTATCCAAAATACTCATTTAAAAAATTAAAATTCAAATAATTTGCTAGATAGAGGATTTGAACCTTAGTCTCTAGAAAATACACAAAACAACTTATCCACTAGACTAAAGCTCATTCTTATACTTTAAATATATCATAATTTTATTTTAGCTAAGACTCGATTTAAAAAAAAAATTAATGAATTAATAATTAAAAAATATATAATATATATTAAATAATTTATTAAATAATTTTCGGTTATTTCGGTTAACCCGTTTCGGTTATTGGGTTAACCGATACCCGAAATTTTTCTAAAAATGATACCCGAAACCGAACCGATAACCAAAAAATTCGGTTATTGGATACCCAAACCAGAAATTTCAGTTCGATTAACGGATTATCCAAAATCCGATAACCAATTAGACAGCCCTAATTAGCGTCTTTGTGCTTTTGGAGGTTTTTTAGATTTCCTTTTCTTTTACTTTTATAAGATTTTCTGTTTCATATATAGTCAATATTGTTGTCTTGTAGTTTATATTGATCATTCATTGACTAGCAATTTAAACTACAATTAGCAAATAATAAATGGGATATCATATTTAAATAATGTATAGATATTATTCAAGTTAAACATTGAGGTGAAATTTTCTATAACTAGGCAATTAATAGATAAAATGCAAATAAACAAATCAACGAAAAAGATATGTTCTAGGGAATGTATTGACTCAACTAATATCACGGTAAACATACAAAAATAGTGATCAATTATTGTTGGGAACCTTGTGGAATATCCTAACCCTTGTTTTGATGATACCAAAATTTATAGGACTTATATGTAATAGACTAGAATCGTTTTGAACTTAAGTGTTAGAGTTCGTTTCTAGTTTAGTTGCGGTGTCGAAGACCGAAGACTGAAAACTAAAGACTGAAGACTGAAGACTGCAGTTACCAACTGAAGTATCAGTTGAAGAATCAGTTGAAGACTGATTATTTAATGCACGCAAAGGACTGATACTAAAGTCAAGTATCAGTTGAACATTCCTCATAGGACTGATCTTCCAACGTTCAGAGGAATCCACGTACGCACAAGTACAGCCGCATTAAATGCAGAGATCTCAGAATATCTTATCTCTGCAGAGGTGATTCCTATCTGGTGGTTACTTTTCAGAGATGTCACATCTCATGTCCATCAAAGAGAGTCGTTTCCACACAGACAAGGAACCTCGAAGATTGAAGTCTCAGCCCAAATTCGAATTGCTCTCCAACGGAAGAAATCTTGAGGACGATTTACGCCAACGGATCGTTCTCCTACAAATAGCGCTCGAGGATCACTTCAATCTTCACCGATTCAACGACATAAGCTGAAGCTCTGCCGAAATTGCTACTCAGCCTAAAGCTTAACCGCCCAAAGCTTGAATCGAAGAAGAGAATTCCAAAGCCAAAATCAGTCACTGCTGATTACATACATTCTCTTAGACCTTAAGCATATATCTGTTTACCCAGAAGCCAAAGGTCAAACTTGCTTCAAAGAACTTGTTCTTTGTAAGTACTCTCCCCCATAAGAGTGTTTGAGTGATTCGGAGTTCAGGAAGGTACTCTGAACACTGAGTGAAAAGTCTGAGCACGAGGTGTGCTTAGCAGGGAAATCCTACGCGAGGTGTGTGGGTGCTGAAGAGGGGTTATCTTCAGTTTACGGTTGTGTGCACCAGGCAAGCACACGGGTACGATTTGCAGTGTACCAGTGAAGCACTTGCGGAGTGGATTGTTGGTCTGATCAACCAGCCGTGGATGTAGGAAAGGGTTTTTCTGAACCACATAAAAGTCTCTGTGTTATTTACAGCTTTCAGTTTTATATTCTTACTTGTGCTATTTCAATTGATAAAACTGAACACTGACTAACAGCAAAGAGAAACCTTAATCCAACAACCTGCTCCACCGAGGCTATTACGAAACTAAGTTTAATTTCCGCTGCGTATGATATCAATCTGACTGAACTATCCTCTGATAGTAAGGAAGAGTGATATCATCTCTATCTTAGCAAATACGACTGAAGCCCTTACTTGGATCAGTTAAGTTCCAGCAACTTAACTGATAACTCATTACTGAAGAGCTTTCAGTATCAGTCGTCAACCCTGTTGGTCAAAACTGTTTTCAGTAAAAACAGGAGTCCTTGTTTGCGTGCAAAGTTTCGTTTCAATCTCTGACTGAGATCCCTCTGATTGAGGTCAGTAGATTGTTGTAAAAATAGCCTATAGGTGTATTCCCCTCCCCCCCCCATACACCTATTCGAGACCCCCCGGACCTAACAATTATTTTACATGAAACAAACATAGAGAATCATAAATTGGAAGACAAATGTTGAAATCAACAAACTAAAGATAAAATTCCAGATGAATAGACAAATCCTAAAATCAGATACTTCCTATGTCCCTGCTGAAACATCTTTTTAAGAGGATGCAACATAAGTTTTAATAAAAAATAGTTATGTATTTGACGAATGGAAAAAGGATCCCACAAAAAGTAAAAATTAGTTGTGTATTTGATGAATAAAAATTAGTTGTGTATTAGTGAAATATATTTAAAAATATATTTAAAAAGATGTTTTGGAGACAGACGAAAATGAAAATAAATGAAATGTTTCGAGAATGGAGGAGGTAATAAATTAATTATACATAATTAATGAAGAACAAAATCAAATAAAAATAAAGGAATCATAATTGAAATAATAAAACTCCGTGACGAATCCACAATGAAGAATCGAGTCTTAAATGGGGAAATCCTTGTAGAAAAATAAAGTTAACTCTAGACCTTAAAAGACTATGAATAAACTAAATAAAATAAGGGTGATGATAAATGGACACCTGGTGTCCTGAACACCTACATAAAACCGATTTTTTTGCATTTAACCCAAATGGGCCGATTTAGAGGAATTTTTGTATTTACTAATTAACCCCTCATATTATTTAATGTTTTTTGTTGTTTTTTTTGTTTCCTTTTTTTCGGTTATTTTTGTTTCCTTTTTTCACGTTCTTTTTGTTTCCTTTTTTTTTTCTCTTTTTTTTTGGTTTTTCTTTTACTTATTTTTCAGTTATTTAGTTTTGAAAATTATGTAAATCATATATTTGAGGTTTATATGATTATTTATTCCGAAAATTGTTTAATTTATTATTTTAAAATTTTATTATTGATTTGTTACCAATAATTCATGGTTTTTTGTTAAAAAAATCCTAGATTTGTTTGTAGCTATTGTTTTTTTTAATTAATATTTTTTTAAGATTATTTATTTATTTCTTTAGAAAATTTTGTTATTATGTTTTTTATATTTGAAAATTATGTTAGTTTTTATTCGATTTTTTTTTTATTTGGAAATTATGTTATCTTTATTTGTTTCAAATAATTTGGTGATTCTTCTAAAACTAATCATAGATTTGTTTCCACTAATTTAGATATTCTCATTCTCCACAAAATTATCCTATATTTGAATCCACTATTTTAGAGATTCTCATAAAATATTTCAAGATTTTTTCCAAAATTTTTATTATTTATATTTTTGGAAATTATGTTTTTATTTTTTTGAAAATTATGATTTTTTCCCCATTAATACGTAAGTAATATTAATACTTGAATCCACTATTTGAATGTTTGCCAGATGTTTGTTAAAAAGTGTGATCGAATTTCGTATAACATTCTGAATGATTTTTATCATCCTTAAAATTTGATATTCACCACTTTTATATTTATGATTTATTTTTCATGAATAAAATCTAAAATCAAATCTTCACAAAAGAATGAAAAATCCATATATATATATATATATATATATATGTGTGTGTGTGTGTGTATTTATATTATACTCCCTCCGTCCATGAAAGAACTTCCTAGGAGGGAGTGACACGAGTTTTAAGAAAAAATATTGTTGAGTGTATTGAAAGTGGATAAAGGTAGTTGAGTGTATTGGGAGTGGTGAAAAGGTGTTATGATTAATATTGGGAGTTGTGAAAAGTGAAAAGTAAGAGGATTATAAGTGGTGGGGTATAGTCCAAAAATAGGTAGGAAGTTCTTTTGTGGACGTCTCAAAAAGGAAAGATAGGAAGTTCTTTCGTGGACGGAGGGAGTATTCAATAATTTAATTTAAATTAATTAACTAACTGCATTTTAATTTTATAACGAAGTATACTATAGCAGTTCATCGTATTAAGGGCATATATCGTGTTTAATACTTTACTATATAAACTTGTTTCACATTCAAGTATATGTTAAATAGTGCGCGAGCGAAATCCAATCGTATGAATCATTTAACTTTATTTTATTTATTTATATATTTTATTCACTAATTTAACTTAAAATAATTAATAACTCATAATTTTATAACGAATAGTTATATCGACTTCGTTACATACACCATAGCAGTTCATTGTCTTATTGACATATCACGTTTAATTATTTACAATAATACATTGTTTTTCATTCAAGTATATGTTATATAGTTTTCCGAGCGATATCCCTGCATATGATTCATTTTTTTTAATTTTTTTTTCTCAATTTCACTAATTTACTTCAATTAATTAATTCAACTCTATTTAATGGAGTATACTTTTTATTTCAACTTCACTAATTCATTATGATATTATACTAACGCTTATATTAATCTAAATTTTTCCCAATTTCACTATTTTAATATTGTACCTCCATAATTTATTAAATTGAAGTTTTATTAAAAAGATAAAGGAAAAACCAGTGAAAGCACAAGTACGCAAACAAGGGCCCCGAGGCTCGAGAAGGAGCTCGTCAAAAGAAAGAAAAAAACCAAAATAGGAAACGCAGAAAGCCTAAAACTTCAGCGTACAGAAACTCAATCTCAACAATGATCCATATTGTTGCAGAAGTCGTCCATCTCCATTTCATCCGACCAACGTCCTTTGGAGATATTATTCATAACACAGATACTATCACTTCTGCTTTTATTGAAAACAAACTCCCTCGGCTTATAACCCATTTCCTCCGCATGACGGAGTCGATTCTTTATGCTATCTTCCAAAGGTTGTGGGACGCGCGGGCGTTCCATACCCTTTGGAGGACGTCCCCGTCGTTTAGTCGGTGCTTGATCAACAAGTAATTGTATTCCCTGGCTAACCTGCTCCTCTAACCGATTAATACGACTTGCAAAATCTGGAGTAGGAGAGTCCTTAACATTCTTCCCAGACGGGGTCTCCATCTCAAGATCCTCGTCCACCTCCTCGTCACTATTAGCTGGCTGAATAATCTGCTTCAAAACATCCGTATCCGGCCCGTAAACTGTATGGTCAGCCATCTCGCTTGATTGCTCTGCCGTCACCAAAGGGGCAAAGGAATTCCCAGACTTCTGCTCTACCGTGGTCTGCTCCACTTGAGCACGCTCCGTCAGAGCAGACTTCACCTCAACAGCTTTAACAGATGTAACTTTTAAATGATCCGAGGAGTCATTATTATCTACCGCTTCCAAAGCCTCAGTGTTATGCAACACCGAATCGTGTACCACCGCCTTCCCGATAGCGTGCCATTCCGGTCCGTTGTTCCTCTTTTCCACCTCATCTGTTGTCTTTCCCTGTGATTTGTCACTCTTGCGACATTTCTCCATCGAATGGCCCGTAATCTTGCATCGATGACAAAAAATAGGTATATATTCATAACTGAACTCCACCGAAAACTCGTAGTCCCCTCCATCAATATTAAGCGTCATCGGCAAAGTCTGTGCCAAATCAATTTCAACCAACATACGCACAAAGTGTCCTACATCTTCAGTCATAGAATTTCCATCAATTTTCAACGGCTGTCCAAGCCAACTTCCAATACCCGAAATAATTTCAGGATGCCAAAACTCCACAGGCAAATGATAAATCCGAACCCACATCTGAGCGAGAGAAGAAGATTCCTTGTAGGGATTAAAGTAACGAACCCAATCACGTAACCGAAGCGATCCAACAGATAAATTCCATAAAAGATTAGCTTTTGCAGTGGCTTTATCCTCTTTCGACTGAAATCTAAGTGGTGAGGAACAATATATGCAGAGTAGGGAGAGAGTACAAATCAGAGGAACCACTCTCATCAGAGGAGCCGTATGGGTCAGAAGAACCATTTATACCTGGTGAGGAGCAATATATGCAGAGTAGGGAGAGAGTACAAATCAGAGGAACCACTCTCATCAGAGGAGCCGTATGGGTCAGAAGAACCATTTATACCAGAAGGATCTCATCCATCAGAGGAATGACTCTAGCCAGAGGAGTCATCCGCACCAGAGAAGTCATTCTTGACAGAGGAGCCCTCTCCTCCAGAGAAATCATCCGCGCCGGAAAAGTCACCATCGTCAGGGAAGTCATCGTCATCAGAGAAGTCATTACCGCCAGAGTAGACGCCCTTGCCAGAGAAGACGTGTTTACCAGAGGAGTTCTTCATGACAGAGAAGACGTGTTTACCAGAGGAGTCCCTCATGCCAGAGATGTCAATATCACCAGAGAAGATGCCTTCGCCAGAGAAGACATTTCCATCAGAGGAGCCAATAAACGCGCGGGAAGGTCTCCCGCGTATTATCGAAATTACCAACGTACCCTTCCACCACGCAGGACGCATGCACCGAAGATGTTTTTACTATTTTACCCCTCCGCTTGTAAATCTATAAATAGGGCCCGAGCTCGTGTATTATTTTTTACGCTATCTCATATTTTCGAATACTACAGTTGTTTTCTCTCTTGAGCAAGGTTCCCGATCAACTCTTTTTACTCTTTCCAGCCTTCTCGACTAGGTAGAATTTTACGTTTCCTTTTATAGATTTAGGTGTTGGTTCCGTAAACACCAACTGGCGCCGTCTGTGGGAAACAATGGGCTAAGGCGTGAGAATTCCACCCCCTGCGTATGCAGATCCGGAATCGTCGCCGGATTTGCATGCGTAGGTCCCAATTACGCCATCATTCGGAGGTTTCAAGTTATTATAGATCAGTTTTTATGTTTTCGTGCAAATTTACTTACAAGTTCGGGAGATCTACGTTCAATTGTGTTTTTGTGCATGGGGAAAAGGTGGCGACGGTTATAAATTATGAATTAGGGAAAATTTACGTTTCTTCACTGTGGATCGGGGTAATTATGGGCAAACGTGAGTTTCCTTTGGAAAATCGAGAGAATATTCGTAGATCTAACGGTTTTATCGGTGAATTATGGAATTTTAGCTCTGTTTTTGCTTAATGATTGGCTCTGTGTTGGGGATTTGTGGGTTTGCAGCGATAGGGTGTTAGTTAGCACTCCATTTTGGTTATGATTGGGCTTGCGTGGTTGATCTGTGAGTGTTTTTTGTTCGCGGATGGTGTTTATCAGTATTTTCCATGTTTTTATGGTTAATCCTCGTGTTTTATCGGTGGATCGGGGAATGGTGTTTTGTTTCCGTTATGATGAGGCTGATACTGTTAATTTACTGGTATTTTTCATTTAAGAAGGATGTTTATCAGTGTTTCCATGGTTTCTATGGTTAGTCTTCGTTGTGCTTGGGCTCGTGTGGTTAAATCTGTGGGTCTTCTTCGTTTAAGGTTGATAATTACCGTTACTTCCTTTGCCTGAATGACAAATCTTCGTTCTATACCGTTGGATCGGAGTTGCTGCCCTGTTTTTGTTATGTTGGCTCTGTGCTGGGGGTTTATAGACGCTTTTCGTTTAAGGGAGGGGGTTTATGGGCGTTTTCCATGATTTTCGTGGTTAATCTTCGATTCCGATGATTGAATTGGGAAGTTATGCTTTAATCCTGATGTATTGGAGTTCTTTGTTGCGGATTTATGGGTTTTTGTGGTTAATCGTCGATGTCGAGAGTATTTATTGTCGTTGATACAAGAGTTTTACCTCAATAATATGATGATTAAACACTTTGTCTTAGTTATGGTGAGATCCATATTGTTGTTTTGTGAATGATCTTCACTTATGGGAAACGATTATTCATGATTCTCCATGTTTTCCTTGACTAATCTTCGAATTATTAGCTTCGTCTCTTACATAATTCCTTTTCTTATCATGTTTATTGCAACCGTGCTAACATATCTTCTGGTGGTAGCTCTGCTTGTATTTATCCCTGGGTATTTTGCGTCTGTTGAAGTTTTATTGAGGGCTCTGTTTTCTCAATCTATACTCTGGGTTTATTTCCCCGAGTGTACAATTACTTGGAAGGGAATTTTTTAACGGTCTCTGCACCGGAAGCCGGGATTTCTTATTGGATTTCTTACATTGGGACTCCAATCGGTAATAAGGGGTTTATTCTTTCGTCATTAGAATGGTTTCTCACTTTGTTTATGTGTAGGTACCATGGGATCATCAGATGCTCACCGCAACCTAGAAAGGGAGTTCGACTCCGCTGCTCTCACCACTGAGGTGCCACCTTCACTGTTCCCTGGCCTACAGGGCAATGCTACCTTCACTGCCCCACCAGGGTTTCAGGCTATCCCCGCCACTCCGTTGACAGGGTTGAATGCAAGCCTCCAGAGATCTGCTCTGGTGACTCCAGGATCTGACATGCCATGCTTAACTCCCGCGTCTGGAGCGGGACAACTCACGTTTGGATCGATGGAACAGATGATGGCGCTGCTTCACTACTCCGCTGTGCGTCAGGCACTAGGAACTCCCATGTTGTCCACTGTGCCCACTGTAGCTCCACTAGTGGGAACGGCTACTTTGCAGGGCACTGAGGCCCCACCTCCCGCTGCTCAGGAGGTAAACGCTTTAGCAATCAACAAACAGGCTGCGATGCCTCTGGAAGTGCAAGGGGACCCTGCTGACAGGGAAGTGGAAAGAAGACCAGAGGGGAGCCGGGTCAGACTCAACAGTGTTGTGAGAAAGGAGAGGGTTGACGAGTCTGATAGTCAATCCGTCTCCTTGGTGTTCGAGGAAGAGAGACCGAGGGAGAAAGCTCGGCTAAAAAACCAAGTGTCTCAGCTGAAACATCAACTCCAGGATCTGGAGGAATCACTGAGGGAGAAATCCCGAAGGGAGGACAGGGAACAAAGGTCAGGAAAATCGCACCGGGTGGAGAAGTCCCATCGATCGGAAAAATCGCGCTACACAGAGAGATCAGAGGAAAGAGAGCCGGAGTATTCCTCTGGCAGACATGAATATAGAGTCCACAAGCGCCACGCTCATGAAGCGCCCAGGGACAGAAGGGAACAAGGGAGGCATAAGGGGGACAAGAGAGCTAAGACAACGAGGTTCCACCCGATCCACAACCGCAGTCCTTTCTCGGACGATATTTTGGCAGATGCCTTACCTAGAAGCTACAAGCCCATCTCACTGGATTACGATGGCACTACCGATCCGGAGGTACACCTCAATCGGTTTGAAGGGTTGGTTACGTTGCACATGTACACGGAGGGCATCAAGTGCCGGATCTTCTCCACTATCCTTACTGGACCAGCTCAGTTATGGTTTGGGATGCTGCCCCCAAATTCCATTCACTCTTTCGAAGAATTACAGACTCGTTTTTTGCGTCAGTTCGCGAGTTCACGGAGGGTAGGGAAGTCAGCCCTTTCGCTGATGGATATTAAGCAGGAGCAGGGAGAAACGCTTCGGGAGTACACAGCAAGGTTTAACCTTGCCGCTCTGGAGGTGCCAGAGGCAGAATCGCAAATTAAAAACTGCGCCTATGTCAGAGGACTCAGGCCAGGGATCTTTTTTGACGAATTACAAATTCGACCAGCAAGGGATTTTGATGACATCATGGCAAGGCTGCCGGGGTATCTACAGTTGGAGGACGCTAAAATGGCGAGGAAGGTGGAAAATGAGAAACACAGAGTCAAGAAAGCTGAGGAAGCACCCGAACGACAAAGACAGCAAGATAGGGCCCCATTCAGAGGGTTGCCTCCTAGGGTACTCCCACCCCAGGGAGGAATGCCATCTAATCAACAGCGCACGGTGAATGAAGTAACACGGTTTACCGAATACACGCCCTTGATTAAACCACAAGAAGAAATTTTTCATCTAATAAAGGATCAGCCGTTCTTTAGGGCACCGGGGACCTACCGGACTGGGCCGCCGCAAGAAGGGCCTAACAATAAGTTGTGTGAATATCACAATTCCTTCGGGCATTACACGAAATATTGTGGACATCTTAAGCACCAATTGGAGTTATTGGTGCGCCAGGGATGTCTCGACCACTTCATTGACAGGGGAAATGAAGGTCAGAGGAGGACTGATCACAGACTCATGTTGAACCCAGCCAAGTGCACTTTTGGGGTCACAACAGGGAAATTCTTGGGGTATAAAGTCACACCAGCAGGGATTGAGGTCAACGCCGACAAGGTCAAAGCTATTTTGGAAATGACACCGCCTAGAGGAATCAAGGAGGTGCAGACTCTGAACGGGCGTATCACTGCCCTAAGCAGGTTTATATCGAGATCGGCAGAACGGAGCATGCCGTTTTTCAAAGTACTGAGGAAGGGAACCAAGTTTTTGTGGACAGAGGAATGCCGCGCGGCGTTCGAGGATCTTAAAGTATACCTAGCGAAACTCCCAACCCTGACCAAGCCGGTCCCGGGAGAAACGTTGTATTTATACATAGCTATGGGGGAGGAGTCAATCAGCTCTGTGCTAATCAGAGAGGAAGGAAGTCATCAGAGACCTATCTATTTTGTCAGTAGAATTATTCAGGGCCCTGAGCTCAACTACACAGAGATCGAGAAGGCGGCTCTGGCGGTCATGATCACGGCAAGAAAGCTGAGGCCTTATTTCCTTTCACATCGAGTGGTGGTACGCACGTCTTTACCTTTTAAACAAGTTTTGGGGCGCGCGGATTTGTCGGGAAGAATGGTCAAATGGGCTGTGGAACTAGGGGAATATGATGTAGAGTACGAGCCACGAACGGCGATCAAGGCGCAGGCATTGGCAGACTTCATACAAGAAACAACTCGTCGTCCCGTACCAGAGTTCTGGGTGGCTTATGTGGATAGGTCAGTGACAAAAGAGGGGTGCGGAATCGGGGTTTATATTACTTCGCCAGGGTATGGGACATACCAGTTCGCCATCAAATTCACCTGTCGGTTATCTAACAATGAGGTGGAGTATGAGGCCGTGGTCAGAGGGGCTCATATCCTGTCAGAGCTTAAAGCTGAGTGTGTCATTATAAAGACAGACTCCCAGTTGGTTGCGCAACAATTCTCGGGAAGTTACAGTGTCAAGGATCAGAGGATGAAGGCGTACCATACCAAAATTAGCGAAATGAAAGAAAAATTCATGGAGTTTAAGCTCGAACAGATTTCTCGGGAGGAGAACACGAAGGCCGACCTACTGGCGCGCATGGCTAGCGCAGTAGAGCAAACTCGGAGCGACGAGATCATTTTACTCTGTGATACCAGAGAAATGGAAACTTCGCAGGTGTTCTCGGTAGAGATCAGAGATGATTGGCGGGCTCCGATTATACACTTTCTGAAGACAGGGGAACGACTAAGCAGAGAATCCAACCAAAGGGCCCGCTATGAAAATTACTGCCTAATCAATGATCAACTCTTCAAAAGATCTTTTACTCAACCTCTGCTAAAATGTTTATCGCCAGAGGAAGCTAACTTTGCTCTGAAAGAGATTCATGCAGGTTGCTGCGGCGGGCACACCGGATTTCGAGACCTCGTACGCAAGATCATTCGGGCAAGTTTTTACTGGCCTCACATCAACCAGGAAGCCAGAGAGTTTGTCCGCAAGTGTGAAGCTTGCCAGCGGCATGCCGGGAAAATCAACATACCAGGGGAGCCCATGGGTGTAATGTACGCCGCTTGTCCGTTTGATAAATGGGGCATTGATATAGTTGGGAAGCTGCCTACAGCACCTGGAGGGAAATGCTTTCTCATTGTGGCAGTGGACTATTTTTCCAAATGGGTCGAAGCTGAGGCCGTGAGCAAGATCGATGAAGTTACAGTGGAACGTTTTATCTGGAGGAATATCTGCTGCAGATTCGGAGTGCCACGCATCATCGTGTCTGATAATGGGACTCAATTTACAGGGCAACGGGTTGCGGACTTCTGCGATCGAATGGATATCACACAGCGTTTTGTCTCGGTGGCTCATCCACAGGCAAATGGACAAGTAGAATTGGCTAATAGGACCATATGTGAGGGCATCAAGAAGAGGCTAAATCAGAGCAGAGGGAAGTGGGTGGAGGAGCTGGATACCGTTCTTTGGGCTTACCGAACTAGTCCAAAAACGGCGACAGGGGAGGCACCATTCACACTGGTGTATGGATCCAATGCGGTGATACCAGCAGAGGCACGACTAGAATCATACCGGATTACCACGTACGACACTGAGCACAATGAGGAGCTCCGCCGAGCAGAGCTGGACTTGGTGGAGGCACAGAGGGAGGAAGCCCGTGTCAGAGCGGCCAAGTACAAAGGCATTATCAAAGCGGGATATGATAAACGGGTCAGAGTGAGGAAATTGTCGAAGGGAGATTTGGTTCTCAAGCGAGCTGATGCATTAAAGGCGGTGGGTAAGTTCGAAGCCAATTGGGAAGGGCCATACATCGTCACAGAGGTTTTGGGAGGCGGTGCGTACATATTGTCGGATTCAGACGGCAGAGCTCTACCCAGACCATGGAATATAAACACACTCAAAAAGTTCTATGTATAACTGCTTCTTAGCAGGAGTAATCACTTGTAGACCGGATACTCTTTTTCCCCACAGGGGTTTTAACGAGGTCCGGGGCCATAATATCAATAAAACAGATATGTGGTTCTAGGGAATTCCCTGGTGTTGTGTTTGTTTATTTCAATTTTTGTTTTCTTACATTACATATGCTACCTAACATGTTCGTGCAGAGCACTGCACATGTCACCAGAGGGGGGAGTAGGGTGTATACCCATAATCCTCAATTTTTAAATTCGAAATGCAAACTCAAAATGCAAACTGCTTCTTAGCAGGACAAAGGAGAAATAAATACAAAAACTGCTTCTTAGCAGGCCAAAGGGAAAACAAGCATCAGGGATGGACGTCTCTCTTTCCACGATCCAACACTCCGAGTTCTTCTTCGTGGCTGGGACACGCTCACCTTCCAGATCTACTCCAGCTCCACTCTGTGTCTGCAGAATACCAAGAAAAACAACAAGTCAAAATGCCAAAAAGAAAGAATACAGAGGAGGAACAAACTAAAGGCCAGATCTGAGGAGCCAACGCTCAGATCCGGAAACCCAACGCCCAGATCTGGGAAATCAACGTCTAGATCTGAGGAGCCTGGTTATAAAACACTCAAGCAAGGGAACTCCACTCGTTACAACCACAAAATTAGAGATCTACACCAGAAGCACAGGGGAAAAGGCGGATCCCTCGGGGATGTGAGTGTTTAGAGGGGAAATTCCCTTACTTGAGTGCCTTACAACCGATCTAGGGAGGCAAAACATCAACAGATCCAGGGTTTGAAGAATCGGAAGAGGATATATATAGAGGCGATACTGGGATTAAGAAATGGGCTAAGGGGTAATGGGCCCGCATGAGCTTATGGGTCGGAGAAGGGAGTAAGAAATAATTGGGTCAACATGTTCATAACAGAGTATTGCACATGTCACCAGAGGGGGGAGTAGGGTGTATACCCGTAGGTCCCAATTTTTAAATTCAAAAATTGCTTCTCAGCAAGACTAGGGCAAACCAGAGGAATTACGCTCCACCAGAGCAGAGGGGTCATGCTCAACCAGAACAGAGGTTGCTGTTAATCGTAAGCCGCGAAAGTTGGTCGTGCCAGCCGGGCCTTCCATGCTCCGCGCAGAGATAGCACTTAATCGTAAGCCGCGAAAGTTGGTTGCACCCCCCGGGTTTTCCATGCTCCGCGCAGAGGTTGCTTTAACCGTAAGCCACGAAAGTTGGTCACACCCCCCGGGTTTTCCATGCTCCGTGCAGGGTGTTCCTGTCAATCGTAAGCCGCGAAAGTTGGTCGTGCCAGCCGGGCCTTCCATGCTCCGCGCAGAGATAGCATTTAATCGTAAGCCGTGAAAGTTGGTCGTGCCACCCGGGCCTTCCATGCTCCACGCAGAGGGTTACTATTTAATCGTAAGCCGTGAAAGTTGGTCGTGCCAGCCGGGCCTTCCATGCTCCACGCAGAGGGTTACTATTTAATCGTAAGCCGTGAAAGTTGGTCGTGCCACCCGGGCCTTCCATGCTCCACGCAGAGGGTTACTATTTAATCGTAAGCCGTGAAAGTTGGTCGTGCCACCCGGGCCTTCCATGCTCCACGCAGAGGGTTACTATTTAATCGTAAGCCGTGAAAGTTGGTCGTGCCACCCGGGCCTTCCATGCTCCACGCAGAGGGTTACTATTTAATCGTAAGCCGTGAAAGTTGGTCGTGCCAGCCGGGCCTTCCATGCTCCACGCAGAGGGTTACTATTTAATCGTAAGCCGTGAAAGTTGGTCGTGCCACCCGGGCCTTCCATGCTCCACGCAGAGGGTTACTATTTAATCGTAAGCCGTGAAAGTTGGTCGTGCCACCCGGGCCTTCCATGCTCCACGCAGAGGGTTACTATTTAATCGTAAGCCGCGAAAGTTGGTTGCACCCTCCGGGTCTTCCATGCTCCGCGCAGAGTGCTCAAGCTCGAATGGGAAGCAGCTTGGATGGGAAGCAGCGCGGATGGGAAGCAGCTTGGATGGGAAGCACGAAATCGCTAGCAAAAGAAATCAACCAAATCCTCATCAGAGGAGGCGGTAAAATCCTTTCCAGAGGAGTCAACCAAATCCTCATCAGAGGAAGCGGTGAAATCCTTTCCAGAAGAATCAGCCAAATCCTCGTCAGAGGAGGCGGTGAAATCCTTTCCAGAGGAGTCAACCAAATCCTCATCAGAGGAGTCATCACCATCCTCGACAGAGGAGTCATCACCATCCTCGACAGAGGAGTCATCACCATCCTCGACAGAGGAGTCACCACAATCCTCGACAGAGGAGTCATCACGATCCTCGCCAGAGGAGTCATCAAGATTCTCGCTAGAGGAGTCAATGCAACTCCAAGGGAGGGGATCAGAGAAGCATCAACAACAATCATAACAAGTCAACTCAAATCAATAGGGGAAAGACGGGAATATAAGTCCCACCTCAACAAGCAGCGGAAACAACACAAATAACAGAGATAAAAGATGCAAGGATGGGAAAGAAATTTCATTAAAGCACGCTCAAAAAGCAAAGCTGTACATCAAAAACTGGCGGTAAGTGTTTAATTGGTACAAATTAAAGAGTTACAAAATTTTCTTTTGGTAAAGTCAGGAGAGAAAGGGGAAACATCAAGAGGGAGGAATAGGGGCAGCTTGGGCAACAGCAGAGGAGACGGGAGCAGAGGCAGAGGGAGCCCGGGAAGGAACACCACTTGCAGAAGCATGACCAGAAATGGTTTTCTCGGAGAACACGGGCAACAGGCCAGTTTCCTTCGCTTGGGGAAGACGAACTCCCAAATCCAACAACGTTGCAGCCTCCTGCACATACAGATCCTCATTCTGGTACAGGTTGAACAGCTGTTCCACCGCGGCAGAGGAAGAGGCAGAGTCGATGAAGGCAGAAGCCGCTAAGTCAGAGGGCAGGGGAGGCTCCAGGCCGAACTGAGAAAATGTTCGAGAACTCTCGCCAGAGGGATCCCGCAGCCGGTTCACAAAGCGCGCCAGGGTAGCAGAGAACGCAGGCGCATATATGGGAGCAGAAGGTAGCAAGTCAGATCCAATCCCAAGAGAAAAATAGGGAATGGCTTTCTCTAGCACCGGGTACCACCACTCTGGCTTCTCTGGAGAATGCGCAGGGATCCCCATCCGCTTATTTATCTCCTCATCCTGGAGGTTATCCATCAGGGCTTTGAAATTCAAAGTGGCAAGTTGCTCCGGGGTGGCCCCCGCCATCTCCAATGCCTTGGAAGCTGTTTGCTCTATCACATAAGCAAAGAGGGGTCCAAAATCCGCCAAGTACTCGGGAGTCTTTTTGAAAGCCTCCAGAGTACCTTCCAGCATCAACCCCAGGAAATGTTGACCCCGCGGAGACAAGAAATATTCCAGGCGTTGATCTCGAGCCCCCAGAACGAACGCGCGGTTCTGAGCTTCCACAAGTATCCTCTTCCAACCCCGCCTGGCTTCCCTGTAGTCTCTTTCATAACCAGCTTTGAACTTGACTAAGCTTTCGTGGCTCTCCTTTGTGGCTCTCGACAACTCGGAGGCCAAGGATGCTCTCTCCACCTCCACCTGAGCTAATTTATCTTTCAAATCAGCGATCTCCGCTTCAGCTTTACTCAGACGCTCTACTACCCCGGCGACATCATCATCACGCTTGGCGATGTCCGCCTGTTCCTTCTCCCGTTCTTTCTCAGCCGTCTCGTAGTCATGGAGGCATTTAACAGCCCCCCCACATTCCCGACTCCACCTGCAAGAAGATAAAAGGGGTTCCGACAAAACCGTAGAAAGGTTAGTAATTTAAAAAAAATTCTTAATAAAGAGCATAAGATGCAGGATACCTGAAGAGCCAACCGGCAGAGCTGAGTAGCTAAAGCCGGTCGGGTCAGCTTCACCATTTTCTCTTGGTCCTTCGAGTGGACACGAGCTATCAAGGCGTCAATCAATTCCTGCCCCGATAAACTTGAAATCGGCCCCGGAACAAGATCCTCTGGTTCGTCAGTCGAGGGCACCACAGCTTTGCCCTTACCCTTTCCACCGGCAGAGGGGAGAGCCTTGGAACTACCAGCTGACTTCTTCGCTGGCCCTTTGCCCTTGTCCCCAGTAGGAGGGAGAATCTTCACACCACCAGCAGACCTCCTCGCTGGCTCTGAGGACTTGCCAACCTTTTTTAGGCCCTCCTGCCTCTCCTTCTCACCCACAGAGATCAGGGTACCCCTCTTCCTCTTCTTCGTAAGATCGGCAAGGGTGGCATCGGGAGCCGAATCAGGCGAAGGAACCTCATCGGTAATATCCACGACTTGGATATCTTCTTCGCGGGAGCCAGCGGCATCACCAGCACTGGAGCGCCTACTTCTGTGAACAAGAGCCCCCACATCAACTTCCTCCGCATCAAAGGAGTGCGAGGCTTCCACATTTCCCTCTGGGATTTCAACTACAGGGGGAATGGGGATCAGTTGGGAACCAGCAGGCTGCTCCGAGGGACTTGTTCTGGAAGCAGAACCGCTTGGGCCATGTGCTCCGCTGCCAGCAAGAGAAGGGGTGTCAGGCAAATTGTCCCCACATTTCGATCTCCAAGACATATCTGCAAACCAAAATTTCACATCATTAAAAGCAGGGTAACAAAAGCTAATGTGTTTTCTAATGTATATTTTTTACCTATTGATCTCGCTGGATACAGGGGAAACAGACCATTATATGCCAGAGAGGAATTGTTCTCGGCTAGGTACTTACAGTCTAGAGTCTGGGCTTTATTCATAGCATTAAGGTGAGTTATAATACTCTGGTCACGGGTAGAAGGGACTTCGGGAGAGGCTGGCTTATAAGTAGTGCGACTTGTATGCCATCCCAGCTCCGAAGCACCATAATCGCGCCAGTTGCCGAAAGGGGTGCGCACATAACAATAATATTCCAGGAAGCCCTTATCCAAGGAATTCAGGGAGGAAAGAAAAGTAGTAGGATATTTAGGGTGAGAGGCAAAACTGTACAAGGGATTGCCTTGCATGCGAAGGGTCTGGGTTTGACAAAATAGCTTGGCGGTGTCCCCAACACCGTTGGCCCGGCACAAAACATGGAAGGCATATAACCTCCGGATAGCAGAAGGAGCGACTTGAAAAAAGGGGATGTGAAAGTAATTACAAACGTCAACCAGCAAGGTAGGGGGAGGGAGCCTTAAACCAGCCTCTATCTGGGCTTTCCAAACAACTATTAACTTGTGGTGGTGAAGGCTCTCGGGAGGCGTTGAATCCTTAGAGAAGGCCTCGAACTGCAAACCCGCAGGACGCCTACATTTGCTTTTCAATTTTTCCACCTCCGCGACACTAAGGCGGGATGGAGGAATACGTTTGGGAGGTTGGCGGGGCTTTTTCCCTTTTTTCCTAGGTGGAGAAGGAGGGGGTGCAGTTTGAGATTCGTCAGAAGTAGAGGGGGAAGGAAGATTTTCAGGATCTGGCCGCGTTGGGGAGGAAGATGAAGGGTCTTGGGCAGAAGGAGAGGGCGAGCGAGAGGGTTGAGGGGCGGAGGTGCAGGCCATGATGAGAGATGCCAACCCTAGGGTTTCTAGCACGCTCAATCAGAGCACCAACAGTTATACCACTACACTACGATTAAATACAAAATTGCAGTGAAGAGGATACGCGAGTTACCTAGACCGGAAAAAGATGGACGGTAAAACCTGGAGCGGAAGGGTCGTGGGAGAATGCCGGAACAGTGAGGAAATCGCCGGAAAATGCAGAAAATTCGCTCGGAAAACTTGGAGAAGAAGAATAGTGAAAAAAGGGGAGTTCGAATCGGCTAAGTAAGATTGTACGCGGGTAACCACCAGCACGCGGGATGAACGGCACGTGGCATACGGAAGAAATCAACGGATGGGAATTTATACGGAAAGGCGAAAGGACGCAAAGGTTAAAAAGTAACCTCGGGTACGGGGAAAATACTGTAGACTGGGCAGACATTTAATGCGGATGACGTCATCCACGCGGGCGAGTCCTCTGACTAGTTGCACCTCTCCAGAGTGAATTAGCCAGACCAGGGAGCGGGAGTAACAAAAATGCCAGAGAACAATTTACAGGGCCTCTTTTTACTCTCATAATGTCAAAATGTCAAAATGCTTATGTCTTTATGATTTACAGGGGCCAAGGAAAATAACAAAGCTTTGATGCTGATAACACACCACTGGTTGAACACGAAGAATACCCGGTTCAACCAGACTAGAGGGGGGAGTGGTTGGTGAGGAGCAATATATGCAGAGTAGGGAGAGAGTACAAATCAGAGGAACCACTCTCATCAGAGGAGCCGTATGGGTCAGAAGAACCATTTATACCTGGTGAGGAGCAATATATGCAGAGTAGGGAGAGAGTACAAATCAGAGGAACCACTCTCATCAGAGGAGCCGTATGGGTCAGAAGAACCATTTATACCAGAAGGATCTCATCCATCAGAGGAATGACTCTAGCCAGAGGAGTCATCCGCACCAGAGAAGTCATTCTTGACAGAGGAGCCCTCTCCTCCAGAGAAATCATCCGCGCCGGAAAAGTCACCATCGTCAGGGAAGTCATCGTCATCAGAGAAGTCATTACCGCCAGAGGAGACGCCCTTGCCAGAGAAGACGTGTTTACCAGAGGAGTTCTTCATGACAGAGAAGACGTGTTTACCAGAGGAGTCCCTCATGCCAGAGATGTCAATATCACCAGAGAAGACGCCTTCGCCAGAGAAGACATTTCCATCAGAGGAGCCAATAAACGCGCGGGAAGGTCTCCCGCGTATTATCGAAATTACCAACGTACCCTTCCACCACGCAGGACGCATGCACCGAAGATGTTTTTACTATTTTACCCCTCCGCTTGTAAATCTATAAATAGGGCCCGAGCTCGTGTATTATTTTTTACGCTATCTCATATTTTCGAATACTACAGTTGTTTTCTCTCTTGAGCAAGGTTCCCGATCAACTCTTTTTACTCTTTCCAGCCTTCTCGACTAGGTAGAATTTTACGTTTCCTTTTATAGATTTAGGTGTTGGTTCCGTAAACACCACTAAGAGTATAGTAACCCTTACCCATCGGCATCAAGTGCCAGGGAGAAGAAATTTTCCAAAGCGATTGAAGTTCCGCCTTTAACTCACGAGATTGCCTCGGCTTATCGCCTTTATTTAACAAAAGTCTGCCTATAAGAGCATGCTTAAACTTCTTCAATTGAGAATCCTGAATATCACGTGGTATAACAAGAGTACCTTGATCACCATGCCTAACCGGACGGAGGGCACGAAAATTATGCGCTGGTAAATCCGGCTGTCGAAACTTTTGAGGGGCAGTAATCCGAGCGTATGAAACGTTCTGTTGTTCAGTCGAATTCACAGAAACAGGTGCAGCAGGGACATCCACCGTGCTCCTGAGATTAACTTGAAAGTTTTGCTTAGAAACCCCATTCGAGGGTTTCAAATGATGTTCAAAATTTGCAGAAACCGAAGGGAGATTGAGGGCCCCTCTGTCTGATGTCGGAGGGGAAGCAATCGGCGCAGCAACGGCGCTTGAGTCTTCAGCCTCACGCAGAGCAGAAGGGTGAAGGAACTTCTGGGGAGAAAGAACAGTCGGGGGGCGCTGCTGGGGAGACGCGCCCGATGTTCGTGGAGAAACATTGCCGGAGACCTCTGCCGTCGAAACCATCGGAAACTGATGGGGAGAGGCACCCGACGTTCGTGGAGAGTTGCCGGAGATCTCCGCTGTCAAAACCATCGGAAGATGGTTGAGCAAGCCGGCGAGGACGGCGGCACGGAGAGGCCGGAAAGCGGCGCTGCCAAGAGTGATAAAACCGATCTCAATCCATCGAGCTGCTGACCGTCAACCTCAGGCAGCAGCTGTGGCGTTTCAGGGTGGTCGCGGCTGCCGGACTTCCAGCTGGTGACGGCGGCGGCGGCTCCTAGCGAGACGGACTGCTGGAGGTCAGATCCGTCGACCTCAGCGAAGCAGCAACAGTTCCAGACGGTGGCGGCTACTTTGCTGGGCAACTGCCGGCGGAGCAGTTGGTGGCGCGACGCCGGCAACGAGAATCCGAGGCTGGATGGAGGAGATCTGAGGAGCAGATCTCTTCTTCAGCGACAGCAGCGGCGGAGCTTCTTCAGCGGCGGCGGCGGGAGCGGACCTTCTCCAGTGGCGGCAGGGAGACGTCGGAGGCAGAGGGGTCGAACGCCGGGTGGCGGTGGGGACGGCCCGGTCGCCGGTTAATGGGAACCGGAGCACGTGAAGGTCAAAGCCCGTGGGCTGCGCCTACTACAAGCTCTCGTCAATGGATTGTACCTCCATAATGTCACATAATTTCATTTTGTAATATATTTATTCATTTATAATGTATTCTAGGCATTTTTTTTTGTGCTTGTACAACTTCAATGGTTTCCCCAACATAAATATTCATGCATTATATATATCTTATAAAATTCATTTTTTATTACAACTTCACTAATTAATTAAACTTTATTTCATAGTTTTACAATAACTAAGGCCACATCGTTAGTCACACAATAATGGTTCATTTTGTTAACATCATATCAATTATAATACTTTATTATAATATATTCCAATAAAGTATATGTAATATAGTTTTTCGAGCAAAATCTCATCGCATGATTCACTTAAAAAATTTCTTTTCATTACTCACCCTATAGTAGTTCATTTTGTTATTATTATATCACTTTTAATAAAGTGTATGTTATATAGTTTTCCGAGCAAAATCACTGCGTACGATTGACTATACTTTATTTTTGCTTCCAACTTAACTAATATTTCAATTATATAAAATGAATATCTTTATGATATAAGCCAACATATATTCGCATATTTTTTTTTTGGGATCGAGGGTTTTTGGTAGATTGTGAGGCGACGACAATTTGGTGAGGAGTAGAATGGGATTGGGTGAGGCGTGTTTTGGGGTTTGGGTTTATTGAAGAGGCTCAATTAATTTCTGATATGGGAAGTAGGTGAGGTGCGATTTGGACTGAAAATAAGAGACAAATGGGCTGCTATTTTTTCAGTTCAGTCAGCCAAAATATGCATATATATTATATTCAATTTTCTTTGTATTTTAATTTATTTTTGTCCACATAATATTACAATATTTTTTTTACAAATTCAGTAATTAATTTCAAATAATTAATTCTACTTTACTTCATTGACTATAATTATTTTCGACTTCGTTACTCATACAATACTATATTCATTTTGTTATAATTATATTACATTTAATACTTTATTATAATACATTCAAACAAAGTATTCCTTAAATAGTTTTGCGACCGAATCCAATCATATGATTCATGTTTTTTTAGTAATTTTTTTTTTCAAATTCACAAATTATTTTCAATACATTGGAAAATATCATCGTATAATACATTGTTTCTCATCCAAATATATGTTAAATAGTTTCGCGAGCAATTTCCAATCGTACGAAAATATTATTTTCAAATTTTAAACATTCATATTGCCCACATATATATTACTTCATTTATAATATATTTATAATATATATGATTCTCTGAGCAAAATACCATCGTATGATTCATTTTTTAATATTATTTTTCCAACTTCACTAATTTATTCCAATTCATTAATTCAACTTTATTTCATTGAGTTTAATCATTCTTATTATTATTATTGAGTTTATTTCAATTCACTAATTCAACTTCAAACTATATTAGTTCATTTTCTTATTATTGTATCGCTTTTAATAAACTATATGTTATATAATTTTACAAGCAAAATCTCATGCTTACGATACGATTCATTTTATTTTATTTTTTCTCATTACTCACACTATATTATTTCATTCTCTTAATGGAAACAAATCTAGGATTATTTTTAGAAGAATATCCAAATTAGTGGAAAGAAATAAAATAACATAATTTCCGATAAACCAAAATAATAAATCTTCGGAAAAGAAAAAAACAAAATTTTAGAATACAAAATTAAAGAAAAAAATATATTTTCGAAACAATAGAAAAATAATATGTAGGAACAAAAATAGGATTACTTTTAGGATCTTCATAAAATTAGAGTAAACAAATAAATAAAACATAATTTTGGAATAAAAATAAATAATATTAATCTTGGAAAGAAAAAACTGGAAACAAATATAAGATTATTTTATCAAGAAACAAATAATCAAAAGAATTCCAGAAATAAAATTCAAATTTGATTTATATAATTTTCGAATTATATAATTAAGAAAAGCTTCTGAAATAAAAACATAAAAATAAGAAAACAAAATAAACGAAAAAAAGGAAACAAAATGAAAGAAAAAGAAGGAAACAAACTAAACGGAAAAAAAGGAATCAAACTAAACGAAAACTAACTAATTTCGGATTTATATTAACAATAAAATAGTACTAGTACTTAATAAGGATAAATCAGTAAATAACTAATTCACTAAAAAATCGGCCCACTTTGGCTAAGTGCAAAAACTCCGGTTTTGACCGGGTGTCATGGACACTCGGTGTCCATTTAGCTTTTCCGATAAAATAAAACCTAGTTGTAGCAGTGTGTTGTAAATGTGTATCTGAGGTCGTATTTATAATTTTAAAACCTAGTTTTAGCGATGGAATGCTTTCTTGTCGTTACATTTTTTTTTTTGGATCATTAATTGCACGCTAAATTGTTTAACAATTACTACAATATTTTTCCTCAAAAAAAAATAAAATTACTACAATATTTCCGGTTCCGAATATACTTTCAAATAAAAAGTCATTAACGAAATGTTTCAAAACTAATACAAGTTCTAATCAACCCTTTTTGTTTTGTGACGAGCTGGAAAATATATATCAACTCATCATATAACAGTCATGGGTGTGAAATTTGCAACAAATCAAAAAAATGAAATTATTACTGGAACATTTTAAAAAGTCGATTAAAATTACTAATTAGTTCGTACATTACTTGATAATTAACCCAATTAAAAACCACAACCTAGCCCTAAAAAGTGATCAATATGGATCAAGACAAGGTCCACTCGAAATTTTAGGATGGGCCAAACTATCATGGCCCACCAAAGATAATGGGCTTCACTGGACTGACTAAGCATTTGATAATTACTACTCCCTCCGTTCCGCGAATCTTGAGGCAATTCTTTTCGGCACGTGAATTAAGAAAATAGTATTTAGTGTGTTAAATGTGGTAGATGAAAAAGTGAAAAAGTGAATAAAGAGAAATATTTTTGCCATATAAAGAAATGACTCAAGATTAGTGGAACGGCCGAAAAAGGAAAGTGACTCAAGATTCGTGGGACGGATGGAGTATATATTACTCCGAATGAAAACAATATGCATATACTTAATTGAAATGATTTAGCTCTACTTATATAAAATTATCTCGTCATTTTCTTTTTGTAGCTTTTCTTAAATTACTCTGTTAAAAAAATGTGAATATATGAGATGACAAAATAAAATAATGACAGTCCATTTTTCAGACCAGAACTATTGTAATTTTTCCGAAAAAAAATTCAAATACAAACAACTTAAAAACATAACCAAACAAATTAGTGCAACGAAGCGCAGTTCAATGCACTGGAAATGGGAGGCGCTACGGTGGAGACCACGCCTGCGCCACTGGAGATACTCTAATGTTGAAATTAGAGAAATTGATGTTGAAAGAGTCGAACAGAAAGACTGAAATAATGGAGAAAAGGAAAATTTGAGTGTAATTTATATTTCAAGAAATAGTATTCAAACACATGGTTTGTTTTTCATACTTAGTTTTACAAGGAATCATTTTACTTTATCTCGTCATAGTCGATCGAATTCCTTGTGTAGATTATGATAGTCCTACTCCTCCCTTCCTCCCTACTATTTATGTATACTTTTTTCTTTATATACAATCCCCGAATTCGTGCATATTTTATTTTTGGATATTATATAATTTTCACAATTTTATCTTTGTATATTACACTATTTATCCACATATTCTATTTTTGAACACTACCCACACATAATTTTACCTTACACTATTTACCAACAATCTATTTAACAATACTACAATCTACTTAACAATACTTTAGTGTTGGACTATTTTTCCACTATCATTACTCCAAATAACTTTTTACCGCGTCATTGTTAACTAGGCAAATTTATGGGATACGGAAGAAGTATTTCTTAACATTAACATCCTATGCTGTCTGATTTGTCCATTATTCTTCCAACTTCCCCTTAGCGTGGTTTACACGCTTGCTTTTACCGAAAACTAAAGAAAACAACGGTAGAAAATTTCTAAAGGGATGAACTCTGCTCGAAAGCTATTCCATTGTACCGAAGAAAGCAACAACACACAACCAAACGATCCTTATTAAAGCAAGAACACACAAACAAACGATTGTTCAGTCATCGTAACATAGAAACGCAAAGCGTAAGACGAAAATGTCACAGATGCATCGACGTTTTTCATCTAATAAAGCACAAGACCAACCATACATCCATATTGAAGAACTTGATCTCGCATTGTTGCATTGTTTCCCCTGCTCAGATGAAGACGCCATTGCCAGTAAAATCTAAAGAATATTGAAACACTTGACATGCATTGAATCAAATTACTGATACCAGAAAATAAAACTTGCCTCATAAGTGTGGCTACCAGCTCGATCACTTGGTATCACACGCAGCACCTACGATGAGATTGAATGGTACCTCAAATTTGCCTTTTGGTTTTCCCTTGTTTGCTTCTTCGATTTTTTTGGCAGACTGAACTGCAGAAAGGCAAACACGATCTATTTCCAATTTCTCAAGATGTGTTCCCAGACACTCTGGAATTTCCTTGAGGTTTTCACAGTGCTTAACCACAAGAAACCTGAGCTTAGGAAAGGAGTCGATTGAGGCCTCCCAAACAAGTAGATTTGTGTTGCAAATGAGCAAGAGTTGGAGATTAGGAAAGCTGTCACGACCAAGATTCCATGTAAGTCCAACGAATGCGTTGTCTTTCAACTTAAGGGCCTCGAGGCTCTTGATCATTGCCAAAATGGACATGTGCTGCCAACCCAAGAATGTATTAGTTAATGTCAGCCTCTTGAGATATGGCGGGAAATGATTCTGTGGGGGAAGACTGTGCAGCTTATCTTCAGATGTCTGCTCATAAGTTACACTATTCACCAGCTTCAACTTTTCTAGATGATGCAGATTTTCTAGGAACTTATTTCCAAAAACATTGGCCACTTTACCGGAAATCCCCAAGGTCTTGAGGTTTTTAGCCTTTTTGGAGACGGCCTCCGTGCAAGATTCGGGTGCCAATCTATTCAACGTATGAAGGTTCTGCCCTGCGTCACCTTTCCATTTACTGTCGTCTAGGACAATGGCTGCTCCTGTCTTGAGATACCTCAGTCGCACCATTTTCCACATATTTGCTTTCATTGTAATGGAACGAGACTTGGTCTCGACTACAAGAGATTGTAGGTTCCATAGCTGGGTGATTGGTTCTGGAAGAGTTTCTAGTCTCTCAATATATAGGGTGAGGTACCTAAGATGAATTAGTTTGGTAATCCTTGGTGGAAATTGGTGGAATATGATGCACTTTGACTCCAGAATCCTAAGCTTTTTGAAGCCGTTTGGTATAACTGATATGTATTCTGGATTCACCTCGACAGGCCGCTCGTAGAAACACAAAAATGAACGAACGTGTGGACCATATGGGTTTTCCATGAGGAACTTAGAGAGATTGGAACAGAAAGAAAGACGATGAGAGTCTTTTATCTCAGAAACTGGAGGTTGAAGTGCGCCTGTCCTGGATAATTTAATCTCGTGCCATAAATTCTCATCCTTGGATATCTTTATGCAGAATGCACGTATCATATAATGAATCCTGCACGTTTTAACTTCGCCAATGTGATTAGTTTTCTCGACCTTTAACAAGTTCCTGCAAATGAGACTATACATATTATCTTCAGCGCTTTCCTCCAAGCTTCTTCCATTCCTAGCAAGTACAAATCCTTCTGAAATCCACAGCCCGCACAACATCTTAGCTGGAATCTCATAATCTTCAGGAAATACACCCAAGTAAACAAAACATGTTCTCAAGTCATTTGGCAGCCTTTGGTAGCTCAATTCTAAAACTTCTGTTAAGAGCTCATTTTTGCCAGCTTGTAAGGCGCCACTCACATTTGTCGACAACGTCTCCCATTCACTCACAGTCGTGGATCGAGATTTCGTGAGTTGGTCAAAGAGAATACCTCCAATCACAACTATTGCTAGTGGCAGTCCATCACACTTCTTGGCTATAAGGTAACCAATGTTGCTCAATTGTGGCGGGCAGTCTTCCAAACCAAACACCTCATATTTAAGGAGCTCCCAACTTTCATTAACATCTAAGAACTTCAGAAAGTGTGGAGCTCTGTAAACCCTAGATTCCACTGCTACATCTGTATCTCGGGTGGTGATGAGGACTTTAGCCTCCCCATTCTCTATTGGTAGCACCTCCTTGATCTCGTCCCATGCAGTTACACTCCACATGTCTGTTAAGACTAACAAGAATTTCTCTTTCTTCAAACACGTGCAAACTGTTTGAACCAACTCGAAGAAGTTGAGGCTAGACATATCTTGGTTGGGGAAGAATCTTTTCAGGATTTCGAGGAACACGTCCCTGCTCTTGAACACTTGAGATATGTTAACCCAAATGCGAATGGGGAAATGACAACGAATTTCATGGCTCTGATAAATCTTCCATGCCAATGTTGCCTTCCCCTGTCCAGGTATGCCCACGATGGAGATAACGTCGAGCTTTTCTGTTTTTGTCTTCAGATAGCCACTTATGATAGCTTCCTCCTCGTCAAAACCTACTACTTTATTTTGCCTGATTGGTGTATCCTGTGTGAATGTTACATAAAGTAAGCATGGGTGCCAACACCAATTTAAATAAGGAAACGAATAAGATAAAGTAAGCATGGGTGCCAACACCAATTTAAATAAGGAAACGAACAAGGGATAAGCTGTATCATGCAAGCCGTGATAAGATTTTGTGCATGTATAAAAAATAATTAATAATTCTCATAAGCTAAATTTTATCGATATTTTAGATATTCTTGATGTGTGATTATTGAATATAAGGAGATCGATGGGTTGATGCTAGAAACAAAGATAAAATATAACCACCAAATTAAGTTGATGCTCTTAATGCTCGAACAAGTTGCAGAGAGCACCCATCATTAGTTTATTTTGAACTAATGCTCAATCTCTCGAGCATGAAGCACTCGCCTTAAGGGCAAATGGTAACCATTAGCAAACTATATTAATAGGGAAAATTAGTAATTTATCCTTATTATAGACATCTTTATGGCCTCCGACACTCTATACTTAAGATTCGATCAATCAAATTTCTCATGTTTCAATTAATTTGGGTGCAATTAAGCCTCTTTGTCTGACGGCCAACTGACATTGTTTGCAATATTTAATTTTTTTAAATTACTGCATTGCCCCTCCTCTCGCTGTTGTCGGTGAAGCCACTAGGCGTCGCCCGACCCCGTTCAGAGACCTTCCACACCACCCACAAGGTCCCAGTCGGAGACACCCCCTAAGTCCGGGCCAAAAACGTTCAAGTTAGTCCAATGCTTTCTTTCTCTCTCTCTAATTAATCAAATTTGTGAAAAAAAAAAAAAATCTTATTTTTGGACATGATCAGTGGCGGAGCCATGTATGGGCTAGGGTGGGCTGAAGCCCAACCCCCAATTTTGTTTTATAAATATTTTTTTATTATTATTCATAAATAATAATAATTTAGCCCACCTCTAATTTTGAAAATATATATTCTTATTAATTTTATTGCATTATTCTTGTCGGCTATTCATGATTCTGATATTATTTTGTGTTGTAAATTATGCTTATGATTAAAGGGCGGTTAAATAGAAGCTATGATAGTTAATTTTATATCACTTCTTCTATTTGTTGGTATTAAGTGCATTTTATTTAATTATAAATATAGATAATTGATTAATGACTGGATAAATAACAATTTGGTCGTGTATATTGAATAGATATCAATGTTTTCAATAAGTGAATACATATCTAATTAAGTCAATTATCATTACTTTTCAAACGAAAACAACTAGCTCACCAAATATATAGTCTTAAGTTATTTGTAATATATTGAAACTATATAATTTATGAAAATATTGTTTATTATTATTATACTTATTTTTTAAGTAAAAATATTTAAAATGTACGAAATACCCAAAAAAAAAAAAAAACGGGGGCTGCCACCCCCGAACCCCCGTAAAAGTTCAACCCCCCTAATACAAATTTCTGGCTCAGCCACTGAACATGATTCGTTAGTGGAAAAGGATCTCGAAGGGCGATACCCCTATTTTGGACGGCCAGTAACGCCCGCGACAGAGTTGATACTTGATAGTGCGCTCAAAGACATGACCATTATAATGAAGCAACAAAATAGGGCTGAAGAAGACATTGAAGCAATCAATCATTGCGCAGCCGTTGCTCCAATCAAGTACAGGAATCCCTCGACAAGCTAGATCTTATTATACCTCTACAGGTTCCTCATCACTATTCCTACAACCGATCGTGTAATTTGAAGAGGAATCACCAATTTTTTTCATGAAAATTTGCAGAGATGCGGGAGATTGGCGGACCAAGTAGTGCTTCTCAGGCGCAAGTTGTCAAGCACACGAAAAGTGCTAGCATATTTAATATAAAAAGTGCATTGGACATAAATATAGATTGGTGCTCGTCAGGTTCAAGTAGAGGAATGGAAAGAGAATGGAATCAAATAAAGAAGTGGAATGGTAACAATAACCATTACTTTTATTGGGTGTTTGGTTAAACAATAAACAGTCGGTCTTGCATGCGGCGGTCGCACTCCAGTGCGACGGGTCCGCCCCGACCCGGCCCGCGCCCCAGATCCAAAATCCTGAATCTTAAATTATTACATTTGTTTACAATAATTATTACTTTTAATAAACATGATATATACATTTTTTCGCACAAATGTATAATTATATAAATATAAGTATTTACCTTCATTTAATATAAAGTATTATATTTTCTAAACCCTAAATTTTATAAACTAAATCCTAAACCCTATAAACTAAACCCTAAACCTGAACACTAAACCCTAAATATATAACCATTACATTTGTATATAATGGTCAGGCGAATGACTGTCAGCTCTGGCACTGGAAATCTACTCTGGCGAGTGATGGTCAGCTCTGGCGAGCTTGGTCGGGCGAATGACTGTCAGCTCTGGCACTGGAAATCTACTATGGCGAATGATGGTCAGCTCTGGCGAGCTTGGTCGGGCGAATGACTGTCAGACTGGCACTGAAAATCTACTCTGGCGAGTGATGGTCTGCTCTGGCGAGCTTGGTCAGGCGAATGACTGTCAGCTTTGGCACTGGAAATCTACTCTGGCGAGTGATGGTCAGCTCTGGCGAATAAATTTTATCTCTGTCGAGTTTGGTCAGCTTTGGCGGCCTTGACCGCTCGGCGAGTGTTGTCAGCTCTGGCGAATGAATTTCAGCTCTGCCGAGTTTGGTCAGCTCTGGCGGCCTTGGTTAGCTCTGGCAGCCTTACGGGTCAGAGTTTCGGGTCAGAAGTGCAGGTTTGGAGCGGGTCGACCCGTCGCACGCCGCACCCAATAATTTGCGAACAATAAAAATAAATCATTAATAAGGGATTCCCTTTCTTTTGTTTCCCCTCTAGTTTGAGGGGTAACAAATTGGGTGATTGAGTTACACTCAAGTAATGGTAATGGTTAACTCATTACTCAAACCAAACAAGTGATGGATTCAATTAATTGAATCCCTTTCCAACCTCTAAAAACACCCAATCAAACGTGGACTGATTATTATCCCTCTTACTTACTTAATTTTAAGGTAAATTTTGTAACTTATATATTATATATTTATAAAAATATATTAATGTATTAGATATTACACTAAATTTATTTGATATATCTAAATCTCATGCTAGCATTATATGATTTTTCATTCTTGAAATCAAATCTATTTATAATCATTTAATAAGAAACGTGAATTCATTAATTATAACTAACTAATCTTTATTGCAAAATAAAAAAAAATTATTTATAGTTTTGCTTCACTTTTGTACCAAAATAATAGTAAGAATTAGATCCAAAAATACTAATATATATTAAATTATAGCAGAAAAAAAAATCCCTAATTTCTATCTCAGACTCACTTTTCTGACTCGCTTACTCTCTTGCACAGATGAAATTATCGCAGAAAACAAAATCCCTAATTTCTATCCCCTTCTATCCCTCTTCTTAAATTCTTAAATTCTGGCGAGATCCGCCACTAGCCACCACCGTCGTCAATGGGTGTCGCTGACTTGACTTTGAACCGCCAACACTACGCTTCCACCCCCTACACACTATTCAAACATTACTCAGAGGAGAGGGATGGAGGCAGGCGAGCCCTTATTTCTGAGAAAAATAGAGGAGGAGAGGCGAGGCGAGGCACCAAGAACAGAGGGGGAGAGGGGATGCGACTGACAATGAGAGTCAGTCAGGTAAGAGAGGCAAGAGGAGGGGAGCGCTCTCCAATGCCGCTGCAACGAAGGGTGGAGGCGGGAGGGCGGTGCGAGAGGCGGCAGATACGGCGCGAGGGTGGAGGCGGGACAGTTGAGGCGGCGTGAAGGTGGAGCACAATGGCGGTGGGAATGTGGAAATGAGATGGAGGCACGAGAAATTGGAGAGAGAAATAAGCAATTAGGGTTTAGATAGGTTTAATAGGTATATATATGTGTATTAAGTTAATGCTAAACAAGTTCTAATTATATCCCAATTTAGAAACGGACCATGAATATTGGAACAGCCCAAAAACGAAAACAAGCCATGGATATTGCGACGGAGAGAGTATATTGCCAACGATTAATAACATGTATAACGTAAGTTTTTATTTATGCTAGTTTTATAGCATGTAGGTATATTTTATCTTTAAGGTGCGTTCTCTTTGATGACAAATGGTGGAATACATGTATTTTTCCTTTTTTTTTTCACCTTTTCGTATATTTTCTTTGTTGGAAAATTTTCTTGGGACAGGAGGAAAAATTTTCTCAGACATCACATTTTCACTCAAATTCATGATAATATTATCACAAGTTACAAGTGTGATAATATTTTTCCATATTGTATATTTTTATAATCTTTCAATTTTATCCTAAAAAATTATACTTCATCCATCTAATTATTAATGACACGTATTTCTTTTTGGGTTGTCCCAACCTAAATGACTCGTTTTCTATTTGGGGAAAAATAAGGGGTCAATTAACAAGTTAATTAACCCCCTAATTACTAAATTCAAATGAGATTGTTAACCATCTTTATGAGCAACCATCCAATCACCCAACCATCCAACCATCTTTAATATTTAATTAATTTCTCTCTCTTCCACATCACTAATATTCATCCCAACCTAACCACCTCTATTTTTGTTCATTTATCAATGACCACCACAACCATCCAACCACCCAACCACAACATAATTTTATAATTATTTTATTATTATTTTTATTAGTAATAATTTTAATAATATTATATATAAATTAAAATACAAAAAATAACAAATTAATAAAAATTTAAATTACGACAAACTAAAAATATAAATTACAACAATCCAAACTCGAAATAGAAAAAAAAAAAGCAATACATACTACGCATTTAATTATCATCTCCAAACTTTTGGGTTTGGTGATATTCAAAAATAGGAGAATCAGTTGGATTATGCGAGAATTCTGAATTCATAGCATAATCAAACTCTGGGAATTCATTGGAGCTTGAAATATCAGCAAGATTTTGATAATAGTCTTGGGAGGATTGAAATTTTGAGAGTTGAAGAAAGAATTATTGTCTCCATCCATTGAAAAATAGAGAAACAAATAATACTCCCTCCGTCCCCAAAATAAGTTCTTCTTTGGAGAAAAATATATTATAATTAGTATTGAGAGTGGTGAAAAGATGAAAAAGTGAAAAGTAAGAATAAATAAAGTATTATTAGTGGTGGGGTAGTCGTCCAAAAATGGAAAGAAAGAAATAGGAACTTATTTGGGGGACGTCCCAAAAAGGAAAAAGAGAAACTTATTTCAGGAACGGAGGGAGTAGAAGTTATATGTAGAGATGATAAATGAGAGAATTTGAAGGTGTATTGAAATATAGCAAGAGTGGTCTCTATTTATAGAGAATGAAAAAATATATATTTTGGTATAATTTTTTTATTTTTTAATATTTTATATTAAAAATATAATGATTTTTATCAATTATCTAAATAAAATCTACTGAACCAATTAAATCTTGACAAGTGTCACTACAACAATGGATGGGATATTAGGAGAGAGAGACCAAGAGTGGTCTCTTTTTTCATTTGGTCGACCAGGTCTACTCCTTCTATTTTAATTGTTTTTTTTTTCATGTTGCCAGCTTGGCGGTCGACCATTCCTCCAAAAATACTACCGATAAAGATGGTCTAATGGCACACACACCAGCACACACAGCAGAAACCCTCCCCCCCTCTCTGCCTCACGCCACCAGCCACCGCCCGGCGTCGCTGACTCGCTGCTCACCTAATTCCCAAATTCCTTTATGTCATTCTAGGTTTCTATTCATTTTCTGTAAATTCCTCTATCTCACCCCTGCTCTCCACCACCTCCTTTCCCATCACCAACACCCCCAAAAAATTCAGGAAAAAAAAACGCAAGGAATTCCTCTCCAAACAGCGCGAACAAGTCCTCCTCCTCGACGACGCCAGAAAGCTCCACCAGAAGCTAGGGTTTCCTTGCAGCCAAAAAGTCCTGAAATCCATTCTCCGCCACCTGCTCATCTTACAAACCTACGGTCAAATCGGAGCTTCAGCGGGTCGAGGTCGTGAGGAAATTGCTGATGATGTCGGTGATTATACGGACCACCTTGAGCAAAATCTATCACAATAGGCTTCTATTTGGGATTTCAGATGATTTAAGGGATAAAATTGCCAATTACCCAAATTATTTTCGAGTAATTGTTGAAGATGATGGCAAAAGGATTCTCAAGCTAGTGAATTGGGAAGATTCCTTGGTGGTGAGGTGTTGGAGGGAGGGAGTGTAATTAATGTGAGCTAATTTTCAAGTATAATTAATGTGAGCTAAACATGTGGACCATACATTTTTTTTCATCTAATTTTATTCTCCTTAACCTTCATGACAAAAAGTAATGTGCCATAAATAATGGGACAAAGAGAATATAATTCAACTCATATTTCTATATTTCTCCTTCGCTCTTTTCCTTTTCTCTCTCTACATTCTCTTTCTATCTTTTTTTTTTCTCTTTGTAATATTTTTATACTATATTTTTTTTATTAAAAAAAACAGATAAAAAGATAGAGACCACTAAAATGTGATAAAATTTTCTTATATTTTCTCATAATAAATTTATAACAAAAAATGTCACACTCATAGAAAAATGGATTGATACCATTTTCGTTCGAGTTGCAATTAGACTTGCTATTTGTGATGGGATGAAATACTTTTGTCCGCTATTGCATGCATCTCTCTAGACTCTAGCTATATACATCCAATTATGTGCGCGCGCTTCCGCAGAGATAAATGAAGATGAAAAGGTGATTATATGGGCGTGTAATTATCAATATAATTGGATATTTTATGTGATAATTCCCAAAGAATAGGGGTAAAAATGGTATATTCTCGACTTGCCACGTTGCTCTATATTTTTAAATTATATTTTTATATTTATATAAAATTAATGGAGTATCAGTTTAAGAAAAAAATAAATTTTAACTAAATATTAAAAAGATAAAAAAAAAATTGAAGAACAATTCACAAATAATAAAAATCGATATTATGAAAAAGAAAAAAAAATCAAAAGAAATGAAAAACAAAAATAAATTACCATTCCAATTTCAAAAGGATAAATAAAAAGAAAAGGGAAATAGGATTAGAAAGCGTATTTACCCCTTTTGAGTCGGTCAACGGATCTTCCACGGCTCCAGATTTGAAATCGAATGCAGCAAACTTGTCAAGCAATGGTTTGACTTTGGCTTCTCTAATGGACTTCACCTCCTTGGCGAGGTTCACATTTTTCAAACTCAAGCGGTGGATGGATTTGGATTTCTTGGCGATAGCCTGTGTCAAGCCTGTGTCTATGGTGTCCTCCACCACGTACACCGCATCCCTCGTCTCCTTCTCCAATGACATCAATGGAGCTTCCTTTTTCTTCTTCTCCGCCGTCTGCTTGAGGAAACCCTTGAGTAGAGCAAGGTCTGTCTTCAACTGCTCCAACTCATTCTCCGCTCCGGAGATCAGATCGGCGTACCCTACCACCACCGCCTTCACTTGCTCCAGCAAAAATGCCACTGCAGCCTCCCCCATCCCAATTCTGAGAGGGGTTGACTTTTGGGGAGGTCGATAGATGTGTGTTTATTCTGGTTCAAACTTGAAACTATGGTCTTATTGTGCCATATTTTGTTATTACTCTCTCTATTCCTGAAAAATATTCATTTTTATCATTTTAGTAGGTTTACCAAAAATAGTGTGTTTTCATTTGTAGATACTAATTAATTAACTCCAGTTTACGAAGTCAGTTGTCTATCATCTGAATTCTTGGTGAGCTCACAACATATTATTCTTAATATATCAATTTATTTATATATTGTACTACATGATGCATTCTTTCTTCAATTATACTACAATTAATTATCGTCATTAACATTACTTCTTAGACGAGATTATTTCTCTACTCACAATACACTTAGTCATTAATTTTTATTAAAGAGTGGGAACACTACCCACTCAAAAGTGAGAAAAATATACCGCACGTACGCAAGCAGGATTAAACTAGGGGTGAACCGTTGCGATATGCCGAAATTTTTTCCTCATACCGTATACCGTACCGTAAATTGCGATATGAGATTTTTCATACCGTTACAGTACCAAACTCTTCGGCAAATTAAAGATCGGTATACCAAAAAAATAGGGTATGAACTTTTTCATGCCGATGTCGTACCAATAGTGCGGCATAACGTACCAAAGTTCGGCATACCATATTTTACGGTATACCGAAATTATTGGTACTCCCTCTGTCCACTAATTCAAGGCCTACTTTCCTTTTTGGTCCGTTCACCAACTCAAGACCTATCTATTTTTAGTAAGTTTTTATTCATATTTTAATTGGTGGGTTCCAATAAATAAGACACTTTTTCTCCACTAATAAACAATACACTTTGTGGGTCTCTTTCTCTACTCAACCAATAAATAATATATTTTGTGGGTTTCATTATCCACTCAACTAATAAAAATATATTTTTTCTTAAAACTCGTGTTTTGCCATATAGGCCTTCAATTAGTGGACGGAGGGAGTATATCGTTTTAAGTTTAAATTACCAATATTTTACGGTATACTGTATATATGTACATACCGAAATTTACGGTATACCGAAACTTCAGTATTTTTGATATTTTTTTTATATGATAAGTGTAGTATATAGATTTTTCGGTATTTTGATTTACCCCTAGATTGAACTCAAGACCTCTCATAAAGGAGAGTCTTTGGGTATCTCAATTTTATCATTTGAGCTAGGCCTTATCGACAAAAAAATGAAATTATTACTGAAACATTTTTAAAATTCGATTATAATTACAAATGAGTTCATACATTACTTGATAATTAACCCAATTTAAAACGACAACCTAGCCCTAAAAATGGGTCGAAATAGATCAAGATTCAAGACAAGGTCCAGTCGAAATTTTAGGATGCTATAAAGTATCACGGCCTACCAAAAATAATGGGCTTCACTGGACTGACTAAGCATTTGACAATCACTATATATTAGTACAAGTTACAAACCAATTGTACTTTGAGCTAATTAAGAAAACCAATAATAATAAAAAAAAAAGGAAATCAGAACAATATGGATACATAATTGAAATGACTTAGTGGGTGTTTGGCTGAGCTTATAATTAGCTATTTCAAAGTGTTTGGCAAAATAAGTTCCTAAAGAGCTTATAAGCTCAATTATCCAAACACTTTGACAAATTATAATTAAATTCTTAAGAAACTACATCTTATAAGCTCCACTTCAAAATAAGCTTTAGCCAAACACCCTCTTAGCTCTTCTTATATAACATTATCTCATAATTTTCTTTTTTTTCTTTCTTTGAGGCAAACTCGTAATTTTTTCTTGAAAAAGGATTATCTTGTAGTTGTTGATATATGCGGCATATATTTTAATATATTTAGCTTTTGTTATAGGGATTTTAACAAATAAAATCACGAATTATTTTAAAATTATAATTTTAACGTGATTTTTGAAGTGTAGCGAATTAAATCATCACCTTTTTAATTTTTACAATTTTATCCCTCTATTTTTTCTGATCGTCAAAGTGTTGTCAAGGACAAACAATTTTGCAATGTTTTTTGTTATGACCTTCTTCTTGACAGTTTTGACATACCTTTCTAATGCATATTCACGTTAATTTGATTCGATCGATTCTCATTTTTAAAAAAATTAGAGGAAAAATTGAAAAGATAATAATTTAATTTGTCACATTTCAAAAGTAACGTTGAAATTACAATTTCAAAATAATTCGTGATTTTATTTGTTAAAGTCATTTTAAAAGTTACTTCTGTAAAGTTAAGAAAAAATGTGAATATATGAGATTTAAAAAAAAAAATTGTTACACCCAAAAAAAGGAAAAATCACACTTACACTCTAGCTTTTTAGGTGATTCAAATCTCCGATCTATTGATTGGAGAAAAAACGTTTTACCAACAAATTATGGTTTATCGTACGTGAATATATGAAATTACATAATAAAATAATGACTTAAATTCCCACTTTACAGACCAGAACTCTTATAATTTTTTCGAAAATAATTCCAAATACAAACAACTTAAAAACATAACCAAACAAATTAGTGCAAACTCAATTCGTCAACATATATAGCTTGTTCTCCGCAAATGCATTTTGTGGTTCAACCACGCACACGCACACACACATTAATACACACCAAATACAATACTCTAATTCATATCAAAACCCTAGTACTGTCTTAGCCTTAGTAATAAAATACGAGATCGAAATATCAAAACAAACTACCCGAATCAAACTCACAAGAGTCTCAAGATGAAAATAGAAAGTAGTACGGCCATAAACAAGGCGGCGACCCAGTCGCGACCGCTCTCCGGCGAGGCGCCGCCCTTGGCGGATTTGACATCCGGCGAGGGCGAGGGCGAGGGCGGAGGCAGAGATCTGCAGACATGGATAGAGAGCTTCATCCCATGGAAACAGTAGCCACCGCTGCTCAGAAAATAGTAAGATCTGGCCTCCGTCAGATTGTAGACGTCTCTCCCTCCCCTCGTTACGTTCTTCATGAACTCGCCGTCGTCGCACCGCTCGTAATTTGCTTTCTTCACCTCCAACACGTTGTAGTATATTGAAGTGTCCCTCATTGGATTGGAGATAGTGGCATGAGCCACTTTATATGGTGAGGCAACCCTCTCCCTTATAAGGCCTTTTAAGGGAGGAATGGGCCCAATATCCATTTCTAACATGGTATCAGAGCCAACCCAATCCAATGATGGGCCCTCCAATATCGTTGTCAACAGATGGCGTTTGGCATAGTCCACGCTGCGCGTGCGGGGGGTGTATTGAAGTGTCCCTCATTGGATTGGAGATAGTGGCATGAGCCACTTTATATGGTGAGGCAACCCTCTCCCTTATAAGGCCTTTTAAGGGAGGAATGGGCCCAATATCCATTTCTAACATAGTACCGCTTATCAAACACAAAATCTGCACCATTTTCTTCTTAATTAGAAAACTAATAAGAGAGAGAAATTAAGAGATCAAGAGAAGCGCAGCTGAGATAATAAGACGCTTACTCTTCAACCAATAGGTCAAACCATTATGATCTAAACAAATTAATAAGAGAGATAAAGAGATCTAGAGAGAGAGAGAGAGAGTTACAGAGCCAGTCTCCGACGAAGAAGTGGCGATGAGCGGCCCAATGAGTGTAGTTCACGTCGGGCGTCCAGCCGGCCTTGTCGCCGACCTTGATGAGATCGCCGGCCGCGCATGTTAGCATCGCGGCCGCCAACACCGCCGCCGCGGGGAAACACCGAATGCCGCCGCCGTGATCATGCATTTCTTGATTTATAGATGTGTGATGAGAGTGTTTATGTTGAAGCTATATAGCCCTATATAATAGGAAAGGCACATTTGGGATGATTTTTTTTTTACCGTTTAATATTGGTCTGATTTATTACAGTTGTACAGTCAAATCCTACAACATGCATGCAATTTGTGTTGTACCTTAATATTCCCTTCCAAACTACATGATTTTTATTTTATTGAAAAAAAGAATACCATAAAATGTTACTATAACGTTTAATCTTTCTTCTTTTTTTTCAATAATGTTACATTCTTTGATTTTTGGTCAATTGATTATAACAGTTTCTTAATGATACAAGATAAAATTTCCCCTATATTATTTTCTACCCTTTAAGAAAAAATATTGTTGATTTATATGAGTGTGGTGAATCTATTATTCCCTCCATCCAAACGAAGTTGAGTCGTATTAATTTTCGGGTCGTTCCAACGAAGTTGATCAGTCGTTTTCTCTTTTTGATAAATTAAAGTTACTTTTTCATTCATTCTCTATTTCATTTTACTTTTTTTTATTCACTTTTTCACTAAACACTAATTCATTAATTCTCGTGTCCAAAAGAAGCGCATCAAGGTGCACCTTCACGGGAACAGATGGAGTATATGTTTTTATAATTCGTATTTCGAATTTTATTTTGTCTGTGCATTTAACTAGTATCTGCATAAGCATTACCGAACAAATTGCACTGCATTGAATGTAAAGGAAATAAAATAAAATATCATAATATAAGAAATTAAGAATAACATGAGACGTTACTTTTGGGGTTAGTCTAAATACATAAAAAAAAAAAACATTGATTAATTAATTATTCTATATTGACGGATAAGAATTAATTTAAGATCTCATCTGTCATCTAAGCATCATCTCATCTCAACTCTGTAAGACCAGTTGATCATCAAGAACTCGAAAGACGATATTTGACTTTTAAACGCCAAACTTTTCAGCATTATAACGTCTGGACCCTGAAATACTATATTTGACTTTTATGTGTCAATCATTTGAACATTATTATTTGATGCTTTAAATATAATAACTCACTATTAAACATCGTTCATTTTCATAGGAGCTTGAAAGACCAGGGCTGACTTGTGAGATTATACAATTTGAAACTTGTAAGATCATAACTAACTTTTAAACACGATCATATATCTTGTATGGAGCTAGAAAAATCATAACATGCTTTTGTGTATCATCTCGTTTGGAGCTTAAAATACCATTTCAAGCATCATTTCGTTTGGAGTTTGAAAGAATAAAACTGGCTCGTGAGCATCATCTTGTTTGAAGTTTGAAAGACCATAACTAAGTTATGAGAATCATCTCGTCTAAGGCTTGAGAAAATTGATGTGATATTCAAATTCTATCATATCAATTTATTTAGTATTTCAATTGGTAAATTTATATAAAAAGTCAATGTGTAATCCATTTTTTTAAAAAGAATTGTGCAAAATATCTTGTCTTATAATCAAATTTAAATGAAGAAATAATTTATTTGATCACAAGTATCTATTTTTAAAAATAAAATTAAATAATTTTGATCAACTTAAATTGACAAAGCAATTCAAATTGTATTAATTTCAATCACTCCACCAATTAAATGTGGGTTTTTGGTTTGAAGAGTAAGAGCATCCTTTTATAGGAGTAGATTTTATTTTGGTGAAATCTCATAAAAAATCAATGTGGGATAAGAAGATTTAGATAAATAAAAATGAATAAATATGAAAATGTTTGGAGAATTAGGATAAATAAAAATGCAAAAATATGGTGATGCCACATAGGAGTATTCCATTTTAATTTTCTATTATATATGTGATGATTTTGATTCTTATTCTTGTCCTAAACCCATATAATAATACCAACTAATTTCTCGAATTTGTTTAAATTTATAAAATATGTATATAATCAAATAAAATATAAAGCAATAATTGGTTAATAATCTTGATAAAATTTTAAATAATAAGAACCTATTTATTTCAAACATATTTATATATATATATATATATTTTAATTATTTTTCAAAGTTAAGTATATTTTTATTTAGATTTTTAAATGGTAAAGTTTAATAATCATTTTATTTAAATTTTGAATTGTGAGATTTAATATGGATTCAATATATATGAGAATGTGTTAGATCAATCAGGAAATGATAATTTATTTAAAATTATATTTCATGATAAAATTGAATAGGAGAATCTATTTATCTTAAATGCATCTCAAAAGTATCCTTTTATTTACGTTTTCTTCATGGTGAAGTTCAATAAAGATCAATGTGGGAGTGATGAAATATTAATTTGGGAACGATGAAAAGCTAATATATGAATGAAAATTAAGCCTTTTATTGATCAGATAGGTAATTATGAGATTAATGTGGGAACGGATATTTGTTTCAAATTTTTTTACATGACCAAATTAAATTGAAGAATTTATTTATTTCATATATATCTTAGTATCATTTTCTTTATTTTATATGACCAAATTAAATTGAATAACTTATTTATTTAAAATGCATTTAAGTATTATTTTATTTATTTTATATGACCAAATTCAATTGAAAAACCTATTTATTGCAAAAACATCTATACTTTTATTTATTGCAAATACTGAAATCTAATTACGTTTTTTAAAAAACTTTGAATTATGAATTTCAAAGGAGTTGGGTCATTAAACTCTTTTTTTATTGGATGCTTCCTGGAATGAGTCATTGAATTTGGATCATCTTCTTCATCGCTCTCTATCATCAATGGTTCATTAGCAAATTTAGCATTCATGTTGTTGATAGCTCCTTCAAAAGACTCACTAGCATTCCCGGTCACTTTACCTTTGGCATAAATTTCAACAAGTGTATCATAATGGGGAAAGGGAACCCCATATAATCTCTTTGCTTTCTTATGATTCTGTCACATAAAAGAAAAGAAATTAATTTCTTTTAACACATAGGCAATATTGCAACAGGGACTGTGGAAAAGAAACATAGTAGAGTACCATTCTACATGGACAGAATGGTATGCCTTAGCTAGCATGCTATAAACAAAGAACCACCCTCCTGCCCAAATATAGAAACATTATTCCTTAACACTACTACGTATTGCAGTATTTACAAACTGATGCAATGAGACTACATTCATGTATCTCTACTTAGATGTCACAAAAAAGAAATCAAAGCAAAAAAGTACTGCCATAACCAGAAATCTCGCCAGTAATCTTCTCAATTTGTGGCTTGATATCTGCAAATTGCTTCATTCTTTCTTCCTTCTTAAGTTTTAGATCTTCCACTAATGGTCTGACTGAGGCTAGTTGCCCTTTCAAAGACTTGCTTTCAACTATAATGAATACTTCTAACTTTGGCCTCTTGATGCATATTTCAAGGAGCTGAAACATATAGCAGATAACACAGAGAATATAACAAGGACATAATGGAGTTTAAGATTATTGTAATTCAATACACCATAATTTTTTACATTAAGCCACGAGAGTGCAGAATCAAGGGAGTTGTCAATCAGCCAATTACAAGTACAGAGGGTTATGGGGTGGAGTGAATTTGTGTTTAATAGGCAACAACCAGTAAGACAAATTCCCAAAGCTCTGAAAATCTTTGAATTGTATTGTTTTATGTTGTTGTGACACAATTAGACAAAAATTGAGTGTATAGTCTCACTTCACTCATAATCATGTGCTTCGAGCCATCACTACAACTTTGTCAAATATGGAAGTGAAAAGAAAGGTTATATTATGCATTCTTGCATGACATATTCCATAATACTCTACTAGAAGGAAGTGAATATGTTGTGTTTCTTACTTAGCTTAAACTGAGTTTGATTTTATTGCACTGAGATAGGGTCAAATAGTTTTACCTGAAAGAATAGTGTTGAAGGGAAATAAATATATAAAGTTATGTATATGACAGATCCTGAGAACCCCTGCAAGATTTTTCACTATTTAGTGACATGACAGATGCTATAATAATTTGGAAATATATATAGGATGGAAAATAATCAAGCTAACCAAGTTAGCGAAGAGGGAAGTAATTGAAGAAGAGGTAAAAATAAACGATTTTGGAAATTTGAAGAAGATACTGTGCTCTTAAACTGTCTACATGAGTTGTCTTGTGATCCTAAATGGAATAGTGAAAGTGGTTTCAAGAGTGGTTACATGAATAAGCTTGCTAAGAAGATACCCTCTGTCCCCACATGGCTCAATCCAACGCCAGGGGAGTTCTGTTGGCAGCGGCGGCGCTCCTGTTTGCGACGGTGATGTTGCCGGAGGTGGCGGCGGTGCGTTACATAGTAGGTGGCAACATGGGCTGGAGCCAAAGTGTGAACTACACAATTTGGGCTCAGGACAAGAAGTTCTACAATGGGGATTGGCTCTGTATGCTCTCTTCTCTTCTCTTCTCTTTCACTTTCAGATCTACTACTCTTTTTTGATTTATTCCTTTTTATTTTTCTTTTCAAGACTCTTCTTTTTTGTTGTCTCATGTTGATGGTCTTGAAAAAAAAATTGATCTTGGAAACTGAAAATCTTTGATCGGTAGTTGCTTGCGATCTGTTGTTTTAGCTCACTTTTTTGTAGGTATAGTTTTTCAATCAACCTTAATTTTGCTTAACCTTCTACTTTGTGAATGAATTATGTCTCCCTTTTTACATACATGTAAGAAAGTGTGCATTGTTTTTAATACTTCTTGTAATTTTAGTCGCCCAAGATTGAGTTCATATCTACTTGTTAATAGTCAATTAGACTGCATTGTTATTGCTCTGTTTGATGTTGTTTAGCTAATAAAATCACATCATTAAGTTTTGAATTTGTGACAGTTGAAGGGATTATCAAGAGTTAGATTAAGTACTCAGTTCTTGAGAGATATCTAGGAAAGAGTGGTGAACTGATATTTCTTAGAAGAATGAAAAATTGAAAATGTTTATGATCCATGTTTATCTCATTAATTAACATTTATCACTGAAGCTTTTTTCCTTAAATCCACAATCCACTTTTAGTTAAATATGAATAAAGTGTCATTAGTTAAGACGCGCCTCGCCCGTGCTCGATCGACGCGCCTCGCACTCGCCCGACACTTGCGCTCGCCCGACACTTACGCTCGGCGCCCCGCACACCCGACGTGCGGCGCCCGGCACCGACGCACAACACATCTGATGCCCACCACCGAACCAGCCAAGTTGCCTAGGGCAGGACAACTCGACACCATTATGCCGAGGAGTGCCTCTGACTCGACACGTCTCGGCGCCAACCATCAAGGGGCTAACAAACCACCCCCACCGAAGCTCGACGACGCCCTCGTCGTTGTAGGGTGCTCTCCTTCCTTAGACCTCCAATATTCAGCAATTTCTTTCTCAAACTGCCACAAGCCAACAGCCTTTTCCCAAGTTGCATCAGCCTCTGATTCTCCGCCCCATTGCACCAAGTAATCTGTCCGTCGATTTTTCTTGCTCTGCCCCATGGTGCGGTGATCAAGGACTCTCTCCACAGACTTGGAATAGTGCTGCCTAATCAGGGGTGGCGCACGCCGCGCCTGTTTTCTTGAAGCATCAAGTAAATCAGCATTGAACTTCTTCAAGAATGATACGTGAAATGTTGGGTGTATCTTCAACCGATCCGGCAACTTCAATCGATAAGCAACTCTCCCAACTCGTTTCACGATCTCAAATGGCCCATCATACTTTGGAATCAACCCACGATGCACGGACTTGGAAGAAATCTTCTTCCAAATTTGAGGTGTCAGTTTCAGCAACACTTGATCACCCACATCGAATTCCACAACACTTGAGTTTCCTCAACGCATCCCTTGCAAGCCACGACGTATTGCAAGGAAGGAATTGTTCTTTCAATTCCCTTTTCAAATCTTCCCACGTTTCGATCCGATTCCGGGCATGGTTCTCCCCGGACTGTCGGGAGCGCCACCACAGTTTTGCATCACCCGACAAGTACATAGTGGTGATCGAAACTTTCTCCTCATCAGCAACATGAGCCGCTTGAAAATATGACTCCATATCCCAAATGAAGTTCTCTAACTCCTTGGAACTTCGAGTTCCCTCGAACGGTTTTGGGTCAGGGATCCGGACCTTTGATGTAGAACGCATCGCTTGCTTCACCACATGTATCTCATCAAGGAGGCGTTCCACTTTCATGGACAACTCCTCCACCTGATTGTTCACGTCTTCCTCGCAAGACACAACTCGGCTTTCCACAAATCCGGGTAGATCCTCCAGGGACTTCCGCACATCCACAACTCGGCGTAATCTTTCATCAAAATCAAAACACGCAGACGTCGGAAGCCGACGATTTTTTTATTTTTATTTTTACATAAAATAACTTTGTTAGACTTAATTTATTGTTGATATGTTGATTATATTATTTTTATAGTTTCTTTTATGAAGAAAATGGTACCTACTAGTGCTTTTCAATGTCTGTTGGTGTCACTAGGGATTTGGCTCCTAAGTCTATTATAGGGGAGAGGTGGTAACTTGAATGGGTTGAGGGGGAGTTTGGCGGGCTCGGGCGGGCGTTGCTATCTCGGTCCCCCCGTCATGCGCCGACCCCCCCCCCCCCACGATGGTCGGCCGGCGGAGTCTCCGTTCCGGCCGACTCATCGGTCCCTTCCTCGGGCGTTGCTATCTCGGTTACATGCGTGTCCAGCAGCGGGGCATGCTCGGGTGCGCCGGTTTTTGCCTTGCTACCGGGGATGCTACGCATCACCGGACGCGGGGCGACGGCTTGTGCTCTCGGGCATCGCGTACGTGATGACGCGTGAGTGGTGTTTGACGTGTATGGGCATGTTGGATCCCTACTCGGGCAGCGACGACATCTCCTCCACGTCTCTTCAATTTTTGGCGCGAGCGTTTGCTCGGCCGACGTCGGTTTTCTATGCTGAATACCTATTGCGATGGCATTATGTCGGCTAAGTTTGTTCCCTTCCCACCTTGTTCCGCTTTTCAATGGTCACTAGGGATTTGGCTCCTAAGCCTATTATTGGGGAGAGGTGGCAACTTGACGCTCCATCGACGTGTGTCATCGGCACTTGCCCACCACGATGCTCGGGAGTATTGATGATAGGATGTATGAACAAAAAACCTCATATGTGGATATATTGTTTGTTTTAAGTTGGGGTTATATTCCAATATTTATTTTATATGTTGATTTTATGTTATATTTGCATAAAAGAAGTAAAATCATTTCATAAAACTGCAAATCAATATTTTTTTTATATGTTGATTTTAAATTTAAAGTGTTTATATTGTGTTAAGAAGCAAAATCATTTCATAAAAACTGCAAATGAATATTTATTTTATATGTTGATTTAAAATTTAAAGTGTTATATTGTGTTAAGAAGCAAAATCATTTCATAAAACTGCAAATGAATATTTATTTTATTTGTTGATTTTAAATTTAATGTGTTATATTTGCATAAAAGAAGCAAAATCATTTCATAAAACTACAAATGAACACAATGAACAATAAGAGAAATGAGCTCATATATGATGTTGAGAAAGTCGTGAAATACAAAAGCGTCGCAACGCTCTAATACCAAATTGAGAAAGTCGTGAAATACAAAAGCGTCACAACGCTTAACAAAGATAAGGGAAACAACTACACTATGCCACATCTTTTCACACTTTTTTTGCCTTTGATACTCCCAAATCCCACTTGGTTGTGAAACTTTCTGTCCTGAAACTTGCTGTGGAGAAAACAAACACCACGAATAAAAAGCATGAATAAAAAAATCTAAATACTTATCAAAGAAACCAAATCAAAATCTATTTCACCTACCACTATCATTGAATTGAAAATTCGTTATTATCTCTATTGTCCTGAAAACAAGATGAGAATCGGTTAGAATATAGTGTGGATAGTATAAAAAACAAAAAAAAAATGAAATAATATACCTTTTACGTATGCAATAACAATAAATTTCAAACATGACTTTGTAATAATATGGAAAGATGACGCTTAGATCTTTTTCAATTTGTTCATCAGTAATCACTTGTTTTCCATACTCATCCTGCAAAATGAAATAAAAATTAATAAATCATTATAGCAAATGATAACATAAGCTATTCATAGAGAGATTAAGCATTTACCTCAGGGTCATTTGTATGCATCGTGTCATTTATATGATTATATACAGCATTGTAAAATCGAGCAATATCTGTTGAATTGTATCTTTTTACTCCACTTCCATCTCGGTTGGCCCAATCATATATTTTTCGATAGCGACCAGTAAGACGCGAGGACCAGGGAGACACGCTCACCGCATTGACATCATTGGTCAATTTCGAATTGAAGATCAACTTCAAGGCCTCATTCGTCTTGACTACTCTATGCAATCTGTACGCAAATAAGACACGTTCTTTGATGTTCCAGAAATATGGATGATCAATAAAGACGGACATAAAATTTGGCAAGTTCTCCGTTGATTTTGGGCTACTTTCCATTTTATCAATCCTTCCAAGAAAAATAAAAATAAATAAAGTAATTTTGAACTAGAAAGTATAATGCAAAAATAAATAAACAATACTCACAACTTATTTTGTCTTATAAAATCAAAGAAATGGACAAGTTCGGAGGGAAGGTCCACGGAGAGATTCTTAATATCATGTCCACCTTTTTCATGTGCCATTGCTATAATGGATGTCATTGCATCCACCAAGCTATTCACATCACTCTCTATATTCTGCCGCATCATGTGCACACTTTTCTGCTCGAAATCCAATGCAGGGTCCATTGAAGGCAAAATCCTACCTTTTCCAGTGTGGGTAGAGACAAAGATATTGTTAGCCAGATTGCCACACATCTTCTTCATTCTATAAAGGTAGATAAGACCATGGATGACGCCCCTACGCAAAAACATAAAAATCTTTTATAATGAAATCTAATAAACGCACACTCCTAAAATCTACAAAGATATTTCATTTGTAAAAAGGATACCTGAAAATAAGTCGAAATTTCATTTGAATGTGGTCCGACCACATTTTGGTTGTTGATCCTTTAAATTCAGCATATTCTTTTTCAAAGTATTGTTTAACTTGACACACCTTTTCAACCATTAGTGCGTATTTATTACCACCACTCAACTCTTCTTGATGATGGAAGACAGATACAAGATTATTATCACTCAACTCTTGAAGATGGATGACAAATACAAAATTTAAATTCTCCAGTGTTGTGAAAATCGAATTAATCGGCCGCCTTGAGGCGCGGTGATATACCCGCACCGCCTATACGCCTTATGCATATTTTACGAATTTGCGCCTTAAAGCAATTGAGGCGGCGCCTCAAGGAATCAAATAATACATGAGGCGGTGAGGCGGTGATAAATAAGTTAATTTTTAACCTATCACAGCCGCAATGTTTGACCTCTTTTATTCTCTTATTTCCAAGCTATACCTATATCAGCCGCAACTTTGGGATGGTGGGCCTTAAAAATATCATAGTTTAACCCTAATCTATTGAAAGTATAAATAAAAATATTATTGAGATACAATCATACAAGATTCGACACCAGTCAACTTCCTCATTGTTCAACATCAGAATTTGGCGGCTGAAAATTAAGTGTAAGTTCAATTTTTATTATTACTACTATGAAGCATGATAGATTATTAAATTCATCATTCAACATATAATTTAACAAGCATTCAAAATTAATTAAATTTTCTGTTCAACACCAGTGCACGAATCATACAAATTATTATTACTAATTTTTTTTATCATTATGTTAGTTTCGTTAACAAGCATGCAAAGTTAATAAATATTGTCATTAAACACGAGTTCACGAAGCATGCAAATTATTGTTACTATTTTTTTTTTGTTATCATGTTAGTTTCATTAATCGGAGCAATGTAAAGCTAGTTAAATATTCCATTAAATACGAGTTCATGAAGCATGCAAATTATTGTTACTAATTTTTTTTATCAGCGTGTTAGTTTTATTAATCGGAGCATGTTATTATTTTAAATCAGATTTAATAAATATTGATATTAACTTGATTATATCAATTTTGTTAGGAATTTCAATCATGAGTCGAAAGGATCCTGCCTGGAAGTATGGGACAGAAATTCCAAATCCAACTGGAAAACCACATAAGTATTTTGAATGCAATTTTTGCAAACAACAAATTAAAGGTGGCGTTGCAAGAATGAAGGATCACCTTGCTTGGACCCATAGGAATGTGAAAGCTTGCCCAAAAGTTCCTGATGAAGTCAAACAGGAAATTTTGGATTATCTAAAGAGGGGGACGACAGCTAAGGAAAAGCGACAGGAAAAATTTGATGATATGGTTGATGCTGGAGCATATTTCCGTGGTAATTCGAATCCTGCATGTGAAGTTGCCGATGACACAAGAAGCATAAGAGGGCCGATGGACAAGTTTCTTGTGCATGTGGATGATAACACTGATGGGGGTCCAGATAAGCAGGCTGCAAATCCGCCACAGGATATGTCTCTCCATGTCAAAGAAGCAAGAAAGCAGGTGGCAATGGATATTGGACGATTTTTCTTTGAAAATGGGATTTCGTTCAATTGTATCGAGTCTCCATCATTTGTCAGCATGTGTAGGTCCATCGGATTGTATGGAAAAGGTTTGAAGGTTCCTTCTAGACATGAGTTGAGTACGTGGATTTTGAAGGAAGAAGTGAAGACAACGGACGTGATTGTTGATGATATCAAAAGATCTTGGATACAAACAGGTGTATCCATATTATCTGATGGATGGAAAGACATGAGAGGGAGAAGCTTGATCAATTTCCTAGTCAACAACCCCCATGGTACTGTGTTTTTAAGGTCTATTGATGCTTCAGACGCCGTCAAAGATGCCAATTTGCTGTTTCAGCTTTTAGATGGGATTGTGGAGGAAATTGGAGAGGAACTAGTGGTTAAAGTTGTGACTGATAATGCTAGCAACTATAAGGCTGCCGGAAAACTATTGATGGAGAAGAGGAAGAGTCTTTATTGGACACCATGTGTTGCGCACTGTATCGATTTGATGCTGGAGAAGCTAGAAGAGCTACCTCAACACAAGAATGCATTGATGAAAGCAAGGAAAGTGAGCAACTTCATCTACAATCATGGATTGGTGTTGGCAATGATGAGAAAACACACGGATAGAGAGCTTATTCGTCCGGCAACGACGAGATTTGCTACTGCTTTTTTGACATTGGAGAGTATGATGGAGTTGAGGCAACCTCTACAAGCTATGTTTACATCTACTGATTGGGAAAGGACTACATGGGCCAAGAAAAATGATGGAAAAGAGATTAAAAAGATAATCTTAAGTGATCAGCGATTTTGGCGTGCTGTTCAATATGCCCTAAATACTACAAGGCCATTGGTGAAGGTCTTAAGAATGGTGGACGGTGAACAAATGCCTGCAATGGGATTTATCTATGGTGCCATGGACACAGCGAAGGAGGAAATTGCCAAAAATGTGGGGGGTCAGCTTGGGGATTATAAAGAGATATGGGATATAATTGATGCCAAATGGGAGAATCAATTGCATCATGATTTACACGCTGCGGCATACTTTCTAAATCCTCGTTTTCAATATGGTGAAAATTTCTCCAAACATCCTGAAATTAAGAAGGGTTTATTGTGTTGCATGGAGAAATTAATTCCACCCGTCGATCAATTGCAAGCTGATCTTCAATTGGATAATTTTAGATCATGTGATGGGCTTTTTGGACGATACGCAGCACTGGAAAGTTTCAAAACAAGAACCCCCGGTATGTCTTTTTTATACAAAATTTTTGTGTATTACTTTTAACCTGCCAAGTATATATATTCTAATGTGTGTGACTGTACAGACCTTCAAGTATCGAATATGCTACTGTTTTATTATGCTAGCGTATGTCTGTGTATTACTTTTAAGTTTTAGCCTGCCAACTGCCATGTGTCAACTGCCAAGTGTACAGACCTTCAATTATATATATGTATTCATAATTTCATATGCTTAATGCTTCACTATCTAATCTATTAGTAATAGTATAGTATACGTGCTAGTGTACTCAATCTGCCAAGTGTACAGACCTTCAAGTGTATAATCTACTAGTGTTTCATATTGCTTTTGACCTGCCAAGTGTACAATCTACTAATCAATAACCACTAATCTTTATTATTCTTACTAGGAAATTGGTGGACTCAATATGGAGATGAGACCCCTGAGCTACAAAGTTTTGCTGTCAAAGTACTGAATTTGACATGTTCAGCTTCAGCGTGTGAACGTAATTGGAGTATGTTCAATCAGGTATTGTGTTTATTATTATTTTCTTTTTTTAGCAATCTGAAAAATTATTTGTTTCGATTAATAATTATATACTTCTAATTTTATAGGTTCACACGAAGAAGCGTAATCGTTTGACTACACAGAAGCTCAACTCTTTGGTGTACATCATGTACAATAGGAGGTTGAGAGGGAAACATGTCAAATTGACAAGTAGGGGTGGAGATATAGACCCATTGGAAGTTGATAATTTGGCTTCAGATGATGAATGGTATGTTGGTAATGAGGATGAGGCAAACGAACATCTTCCAACTCAGTCAGGTGCAAGTACACAAATGATTAAGGAAAATGCATCTTCATCAAGGACAAGTAAGAAGAGAAAGAAGAGCACAAATTCAAAAGGTAAACTTTAATTATTAAGTTATAGTGAATGTAAATTTATTATTATTATTATTATTATTATTATTATTATTCTCTTCATATATACTTATATTGTATGTAACTTAGGAAAAAATAAGAGAGTCATGCATTTGATCGATGAGGACGAGAGCGAGGAAGAGGATGAGCCTGAAGATGATAATGATGATTTTGAGATAAATCCAACAAATTTGGATGGGAATGATGATGAAGATGAGGATGTTAATGCTTGGGATGATTAAAATTTTGAATATTTTACAAACTGAAGATTTATTATTATTTTTATATATTTTCAGCTTTTAGTTTAATTATTTTAAGACTTTTAAACTCATAATTTATATATATTTTTAACTTTTAAATGGTGTTATTTGTTATTTAAAATTATTATGAGTTTTTTTTTGTGTTCGGTCTGAGGCTTACGCCTCAAACCGCCTCGAGGCTTACCGCCTCGCCTCGACGAGGCAAAACGCCTCAATCCCGCCTTAAGATTTTTACAACATTGAAATTCTCTGAACACAATTTGCTGAGCTCTTCAAATTTAGTAATCTGTTTGTTTGTTGCTTTTATGAGCGAATACGAATTGTGTTAACAATCTATTAAAAGACTCGTCTCTGTAGCATGTGTCTTTCTTGAATTTTCTTCATTGACAGAACTACTACTACTCTCACCATTTATCTTATCACTTCCATTTATCTGACCTCCCTTTCCATCATTGTCAGTTCTGTTCTCACCATTTTTCTTTTTCTTTTTCTTCCCACCTCCTCTTTTCTTTTTCGTTTATCAGAGAGACCATCATATCAGAGACCATCTTTTTGTTATGAGCCTTAATTTTCTCAACTTCCTCCGTCAATGTTTTCACCTTTTGCTTGTGAACATCATTGTTGGCTTTGTTTAGGCAGTCAATGGCTTTCTGATAATCTTTTTTTGATTCATAATATGAACTAAACAAATAAAAAATATATAAGTTCAGAGTTAATTTATAAATACAAAAAATATAGTTTTAATGTTTAGAAACGAATTTGAACTAGTGGTCACAAGAGTTCCATAAATTTAAATGGTGCATGCAACAACATAGAAGAATTCATGAATGAGAGTTTATTTTTCATTTTTGGAAATAATTTTGGGATTAGATGATGAGCTTTTTCTTTTTAAAAGCTTAAAACCTTTAAAATCCAAAAAACAGTGAATTGTAGACAACATGAGTGAGAGTTTTAAAATGATGAATTGTAGATAACAGCAACAAACACGAATTGAAGGTTTATTTGTTCAACTGCAAGCCTCCTGCAAAAGAAAATGATGAATTTAGTTCTTTAGATGAACAGAGACGCAAATTCATACTGCAATCATATAATATAACCAACTCTCAGAATATAGAATTCATATATTTGTAGTTCCCAGTTGTAATCATATGTCTCACAATGACTTGAACCAATTGTACCAAGTTTAAAGCATAACTAATTTTCTTGCTGAAATGAAGAAACTGAAATCAGAGTTCAGTTTTGGTTTTGCTTAGATTTTCAGCAGGGAGAGCTCTCTATGCTTTCATTCACGCAAAGTGGATCCATTGCAAGCATTTATTTGAGTTTGATATTTTTCCACATTTCCCTGTTACTTCAACATGATCATGCATTGCTATTCTAATGGTAAATTAAATTTCATAGCAAGATTAAATATATATAGATATTTGCCCTACTACAGCTAGAATTGAGAAAATTTTAAAATCGAATTTGTAGCAAACAGGATTTGGATTTGGATTTGCATTTGCAGCATCAGTCAGAGTATGTAATGTAATGAATGGTTGAGATGTAGGTACCTGGCTAGCCGTCGAGTGATCCGTGAATGAGGAGAAATTTAAAAACATGGGCGGTGTTTCCAATTAGAGAGTGAACAAGATCAAGGGGAGTGCAAAGGATCCGGTCATCATTGTCGGTGCGGCTCGCTTGGAACTTGACAAAGTAGAGGTGCACCAAGTTGGAGGTGCTGCTATGGGTGCAAGCAGCAAGCCAGAAGTTGTTGGTGTTGGGTAGGTGAAACAAGCCACGGACATCACATAAAAAATCAAAGAAGTCAACACCATCGACTTCCGTTGAGGTCCAGACACATTTCAAGTACTTTCCATTGGAAAGATCATAGGCATAAAGCATCCATGGATAATTGCTGCCCACGGCAATGTAGGCGATGTTGGCCACAATGACAACCAAAGGGGACCAAGGAGACACATCAGCGGCCACAAGTCTGAGTCTTGATTCACAGTGAGTAGGATAGTAAGCATACATTTTGCCCGAAGTCGTGTAGAAAAGAATCCGGTTGTTGGGTGGGTCCGGAATCATCACATGCTCTCCCTCTTCCTCTTCAGGAAGAGGATCCCTGATAATCTCGAACCAGTCTGAACCTAGATTTTCATCTTCGGCATATCGGTCAAAGTGGTTGTGACCATAAATCTTCCCATCAAGTGTACCGAAGGCCAGACACCCCACAGGAAGGGGTAAATGCTTCCACTCTGAATCTGAATATGAATTTGAATCTGAATCCAAATCCAAAAAACAGGCGTATTCCTCCGCTTGATCAGCTTTGGCCGTACATCCTGCCAAGCACAGCTTGGACTTGACCAAAAACATGGTACCTACCATCCCCCAAGAACGCAGCTTCGGATAGCAATTCTTCTCAACTTTTCCTCCTTGTTTCAGATCCACCTTATGGAATTCTAACCACAAGTTAGGCTTCCCATCATCCGCTCCGAACCCATCTTCGGACCCTCCGACAATTAGAATCGCCTCCATCTCTCCTCCCTTTTCTTCAAAGCCCTAATTTCTTCTTCTAGGTTTATTTGTTTTTTAAGGGGATCGGACAACATATATAATATAATATGGGCCTCAATAAGCAATACGACCCAATAACTATAATCTGACTTTTCACGATATGTAGCCCACTTCTCTATTTGGGTTAAATAATTTAATACCCATTTCCATAATATATCTATCAAATCTACCAATCCTTATAAAACATCTATGAAAAATACCCACTTCATAGTGAAATACCATTCCTACCCTTATACTAGATCTCTCTTAATACTTCATCTTATGCATTAATCCGCGCTTTCAAAATTGGTATCATAGCGGGTTTTTATGGAGGAATTATATTATATTTAATTTATTTTATAATTAACCTATGTGGGAGGAGACTCCATTAAAAAATTATGGATCCGGACGATTGTCCGAGATGTGTACCATACAGGAATTCTCTCATCTAAAAAAAATAAAACATTACCCGAACCAATTTCATGTTGTAGAGAGTTCATGATTATTGATTTCCACTCAAAATATACAACCAATTTCATGTTGTAGAGAGTTCATGATTATTGATTTCCACTCAAAATATACAGCGGCATCCTCATTAATATATTTTTTCGCCTTTTCCGTTTTCCGTGAGGTAGGCGAAGTAAATTTTGCCTCATAATTCCTATTTTGCATTTCTTGGTTAATGTTCGAAATAAAAAAATTCGAAAGTTTGAATTTTTTTATCACGATCACGATTTTCAGCTTCAGAAAAAAATTTCAAGAGTTTTTTGTTTGTCTCTTCGGCTTTCTTCTTATGATCCTGCACGAACACCTTAAATAATTAAGATTCAAAAACCTTAAAAACAAAATTGTTTTTCATTGTTCAATGTATAAAAAAAAGAGCCAATTACCATTTTGTTTGTCTTCTCGAAATTGTAAAATGTAAGAAGAGTAGTACAGCACCAAGCAAAACTTTGAAAAAAAATCCTTGTTTGTCTTCTTGAAATTGTAAAGTGCAAGAAGAGTAGAACGCAACTTCACACTACAGTGCCTCCAAGCAAAACTTTCAGAAAAAATCCTGAAACAAATATTTATTTACATAAGAGATATATTTTACCACTTTGCAAAGATTTTGAATATAATAACAACTATTAGGCACAAGTATATTTTATTGAGACAGATCTTAACTCAGGATAGAATAAGGAAGGAGAAGACATGAAAGAGCTCGGAGGCAGAACTAACGCAAAAAAAGTAAAGTGGCCTTAGATTGTTTAAGTGTAATCTTCGGTTGTTTCAGAATTTCCCAACTGAACAGAATAAACCTACAACCTACTTCTTTCATTCAGCAACCACCTAGCCAAATCTATAAAATATCCAGACTATTAAACTAATTAGCATTTTCAATTCAACTCGATATTTTTCTAACCTTAGTAGCAGGTCTTGTCAGTTCCAATAAGAAGTAGGTGAAATCTATTAGTGAGATTTCTCTATGATTGAAACATACCCTTAGACCAGTGTTTCACACCATGTGTTCATTTGTTAACTAGTTTTCTATGTAGATCTTAGGACATGTGGTAAATTAATGAATACATCGAAAGTTAATTGGGACCTAGAGAATTCTGCTGCAACAACAGTGAAATAGGTTTTCAAGCTTATCTCTGAATGTACCATTATCACAAGGCAAGTAAGGTGAATTGTTTAAGAACTATGGAACTGAGAAAACCAATGGATTTAACTCACTATATGCAATTGAAATAACAATCATATGAGTGAGCTTTTAATACAGCAAGAACAGGGGAAAATCGCTAAAAACTGAAGGAACAAAATAGACAAGGCAACAAAAAGCAAGAAACGTGAAAAAATCCCTTAACTTAGATAGAAAGGGCAGCCCCTTCAAGAGTAGCAAAACTAACCTTAGAGGCGGCGAAGCACGACGGACCAGAGAAAGACGCAGAGAGCAGCGACGAAACACAGCAGAGCAAGAGCAGCGGTGATCTGTTTCATAGAGAACAAGGATATCTGTTTCAAAACTTTCCTCACAAATTGCCTACTCGAAAGTTTTGGTGCAGAAAGAAGAACAAAAATAGGATCTTTTCATTATAACAAAAAAGAAGAACAGAAAAAATAAACATGAAAGCCTACTCCCCAATTTTGGTGCATAAATAAAAAGAACAAATTGCAGCCCTAACAATACTACATTCTAATTAAGACTTCAATCGAAATTAGAGAATGGCAATACATTGAAACTTGACAAGTAAAAATTGAAAAATACATTCACTAAAGAAAGAAAATCAAAGGCAACATTGAGAGAAAGAAGTACAAATAAATACCTATGGAACTGACTTTGGCAATGGAGGCGCACTTTTCTGTGATAGAGACTTCAGAGATGGAGACTTCGGCGATAATGAGGAATCAGCGATGGAAACTTCATCTGTGGAACTGACTTCAGCGATTGGGACTTCAAATTCCTACGAAATCTGAGGAATCAGCGAGTGCGGAGCGATGTCGATAATGAGAAATCAGCGAGAGAATGATGACGGGATGGAGGCGCCGCCGCCGGAAGGTGTAACATCGGCTGGGTGGCGCGGGGAGAATGGTGGCGGAAGTTGTGTGCAGCGAGGGAGGAGAATTAGGGCACTGTTACACTATACGTAATTATTTCACCTCTTTCATTTTTTCATTTTTTTTAATACTCTATGTTTTAAAACCGGTTTCAGACCGATTTAAAATATTTAAACGAATACCGATTTTATAATATATCTATAACACCACATGATAGAAACCGGTAGTAAAAAAACGGTTTCTATCAGCGCATTTTTTTGAAATAGAAACCGGTTATATTTAAGAAACCGGTTTTTGGAGCTACGAAATCGGTTTCTATTTAGCGGTTTCTATTAGAGTTTTTGTTGTAGTGCCGATAAGGATCTTAACTTTCAGTCTTGGATCTCCAACGACATCTCTGCTTTACTTGTGTAACGTTTTGGTACCTGTGGTACAAATGAATCCTCAATAATATCTTTTTCTGATTAAAAAAAAAAAAAATTGCTAGAGAGAAAAAATCGAAGAAAAATGAACTTAAATGATATATGATGAAAATAATAAATTATAGTTGAAAAATATTTGTATTGTTGCATATGCGATTATAAAAAAATAAGTTGGGTAGAGGAACTTATTTTTTGGGGAGCATATAAGCTCTTGGAGCTTATTTTTGGAGTTTATAAGCTGTTAAGGAGCTTATTAAGGATGTCTATCGGGCCAACCCACTCGGTTTCGGGTCAACTCATTCGGTTTCGGGTTATTTTCGGTTCGAGCTAGTCGGTTTTTTTTATTTTTCGGGCTAAATTTTTTCGACCCTAACCCTAACCCACTCGGTTTCGGGCTAGCCCGTTCGGGCCCACAAATTTACGATTTTTTTATATTTATAATTTTTTATATGGATAATCATATTATTGTAATAAAAATAAGTCGTGCTTTTTAAATCACAACATTTCGCCTTATTTTAGATACAAAAATTAGTGTTATTTTAATGTAAATTTATATAATATCTAATTTTAACTTTGTTTCCAATAAAAATTGTATATAGATATAACATAAATTACTATGTTTCTTTGACTTTTATATCATAAATATTTATTATTGATCGTTAGAAAAAATCAAAACATCTTATACAAGCATCAAAATGTTATTATCAAATTAAAAAGTAAAGTATTAAAGTTTAGAAATCAATTATTAAGAAAGTGTTCGGTTAATCGGGCCAACCCACTCGGTTTTCGGGCCAACCCTATCGGGCTCGGGCTATTTTCGGTTCGGGCCATTCGGGCTAATTTTTTTTCGGGCTAAAAATTTTCAGCCCTAACCCACATTTTTTATCGGTCTATTCGGGTCGACCCGTCGGTTTTGGGCTTTTTTGACATCCCTAGAGCTTATTTTGCCGAACACTCAACCAATAAACAATATATTTTTTGGGTCTCATTCTCCACTCAACTAATAAAAATATATTTTTTTTTCTTAAAACCCGTATTTTGCCTCCTAGGCCTTCAATTAGTGTACGGAGGGAGTATATCGTTTTATGTTTAAATAACCAACATTTTACGGTATACTGTATATATGTACATACCGAAATTACATCAAACAAATATAATTATGAAAAAAAACATCTTTATCATTTTTATATTCTATATTTATTACACTTTATCACTAGTGGACCCACTCACAACACCTTTATCACTTTAGTCAACTATCTTTATCACTTTAGTCAACTACCCTTATATTTCATCCACATTACCTTTTTCAGCTTTCTTAGTCTTCGTGCCCACACCCAAATAGGGCATTAAATCATGGACGGAGGGAGTATAATTTATCTCTAATTATATATACAAATATATAATTTATGTCAATTGATACAGTATATCGGTATTCAATATATATCAGTATCGCAATATACACCGAAATATTGGTATATACCAAAATAAGCGGTATCTATCACGATATCGATATATATCGGTATACCGCGGTATGAGGAAATTAATTGGTACCGTTATCGTACCGAAATTTTTCGGTATGGTACCATGCCGCCGTATCGAAATTTACAGTATACCGAAATTTTGGTATTTTTGATATTTTTTTTATACGATAAGTGTAGTATACCAATTTTTCGGTATTTTGATACCCCTAGATTGAACTCAAGACATCTCATAAAGGAGAGTCTTTGGGAGTCTCAATTTTATCATTTGAGCTAGGTCTCATCGACAAAAAAATTGAAATTATTACTGAAACATTTTTAAAATTCGATTATATGAGTTCATACATTACTTGATAATTAACCCAATTTAAAACGACAACCTAGCCCTAAAAATGGGTCGAAATAGATCAAGACAAGATCCAGTCGAAATTTTAGGCTGATCTAAAGTATCACGGCCTACCAAAAATAATGGGCTTCACTGGACTGACTAGGCATTTGACAATCATGATATATCACAAGTTACAAACCAATTGTACTTTTAGCTAATTAAGAAAACCAATGAAAAAAGGAAATGAAAACACTATGCATATACGTGATTGAAATGACTAAGCTCTATATAACATTATCTCATAATTTTCTTTTTTTCTTTCTTTGAGGCAAACTCGTAATTTCTTCTTGAAAAAGGATTATCTTGTAATTGCATGTTGATATATGTGGCATATATTTTGATTTAGCCTTTTGTTACAGGGATTTTAACAAATAAAATCACGAATTATTTTGAAATTATAATTCTAACGTGATTTTTGAAGTTTGCCGAATTAAATCACCATCTTTTTAATTTTTGTAATTTTATCCCTCTATTTTTTCCGATCGTCACAGTGCTGTCAAGGACAAATAATTTTTGCAATGTTTTTTGTTACGACTTTCTTCTTGACAATTTTAACATGCATTCTTATGTCTATTCACAGTAATTTGGTTCGAACGATTCTCATTTGAAAATAATTGGGGGGAACAAAATTATAAAAAGTAAAAGATGAAAATTTAATTTGTCACATTTCAAAAGTAACGCCAAAATTACAATTTTAAAATAATTCATGATTTTATTTGCTAAGACCCATTTTTAATTTTTATTTCAAAGAAATAATTTTTAAAAAAAGTATATATCATGACTTTAGATTTATCAACCTATTATTAGCTAATAAAAGTGAAATTAAATGATAAAAAATAATTATATACCCTAAATTGATGGAATAAACCCTAGTTAATAATCACAAAATTAAACTAAAGCATATAAAGTTGGAATTGAATAAAAATATATATAAGAAATTAAATAAAATTGAAAATGAGACATAAAGTGTCATACATTGAATCTCATTTCATCCAAAAAAAAAAAGAAAAAAACCTCTTGGTTGGAGTAGAAGCGTATTCATCGGATGTGAATATACGAGATTACATAATAAAATAATGACTTCCCACTTTTCAGACCACAACTCTTGTAATTTCGCCGAAAATAATTCCAAATACAAACAACTTAAAAAACATAACCAAACAAATTAGTGCAAACTCAATTCGTCAACATATATCCCCTTTTTCTCCGCAAATGCATTTTGTGGTTCAACCACGCACACACACAATACTCTAATTCATATCAAAACCCTACTACTGTCTTAGCCTTAGTAGTAAAATACGAGATTGAAATATCAAAACAAAGTAGCCGAATCAAACTCACAAGAGTCTCAAGATGAAAATAGAAATTAGTACGGCCATAAACAAGGCGGCGGCCCGGTCACGACCGCTCTCCGGCGACGCGCCGCCCTTGGCGGATTTGACATCCGGCGAGGGCGACGGCGGAGGCGGAGGCGGAGATCTGCGGACATGGATAGAGAGCTTCATCCCATGGAAACAGTAGCCACCGCTGCTCAGAAAATAGTAAGATCTGGCCTCCGTCAGATTGTAGACGTCTCTCCCTCCCCTCGTTACGTTCTTCATGAACTCGCCGTCGTCGCACCGCTCGTAATTTGCTTTCTTCACCTCCAACACGTTGTAGTACCGCTTATCAAACACAAAATCTGCACCATTTTCTTCTTAATTTAGAAAACTAATAAGAGAGAGAAATTAAGAGATCAAGAGAAGCGCAGCTGAGATAATAAGACGCTTACTCTTCAACCAATAGGTCAAACCATTATGATCTAAACAAATTAATAAGAGAGATAAAGAGATCTAGAGAGAGAGAGAGAGTTACAGAGCCAGTCTCCGACGAAGAAGTGGCGATGAGCGGCCCAATGAGTGTAGTTCACGTCGGGCGTCCAGCCGGCCTTGTCGCCGACCTTGATGAGATCGCCGGCCGCGCATGTTAGCATCGCGGCCGCCAACACCGCCGCCGCGGGGAAACACCGAATGCCGCCGCCGTGATCATGCATTTCTTGATTTATAGATGTGTGATGAGAGTGTTTATGTTGAAGCTATATAGCCCTATATAATAGGAAAGGCACATTTGGGATGATTTTTTTTTACCGTTTAATATTGGTCTGATTTATTACAGTTGTACAGTCAAATCCTACAACATGCATGCAATTTGTGTTGTACCTTAATATTCCCTTCCAAACTACATGATTTTTATTTTATTGAAAAAAAGAATACCATAAAATGTTACTATAACGTTTAATCTTTCTTCTTTTTTTTCAATAATGTTACATTCTTTGATTTTTGGTCAATTGATTATAACAGTTTCTTAATGATACAAGATAAAATTTCCCCTATATTATTTTCTACCCTTTAAGAAAAAATATTGTTGATTTATATGAGTGTGGTGAATCTATTATTCCCTCCATCCAAACGAAGTTGAGTCGTATTAATTTTCGGGTCGTTCCAACGAAGTTGATCAGTCGTTTTCTCTTTTTGATAAATTAAAGTTACTTTTTCATTCATTCTCTATTTTATTTTACTTTTTTTTATTCACTTTTTCACTAAACACTAACTCATTAATTCTCGTGTCCAAAAGAAGCGCATCAAGGTGCACCTTCACGGGAACAGATGGAGTATATGTTTTTATAATTCGTATTTCGAATTTTATTTTGTCTGTGCATTTAACTAGTATCTGCATAAGCATTACCGAACAAATTGCACTGCATTGAATGTAAAGGAAATAAAATAAAATATCATAATATAAGAAATTAAGAATAACATGAGACGTTACTTTTGGGGTTAGTCTAAATACATAAAAAAAAAAAAACATTGATTAATTAATTATTTATTAAAATTAATTGAAATTTTGGAATATCACAATGATTAATTAATTATTTATTAAAATTAATTGAAATTTTGGAATATCACAATGTATCTGATAATGTTTATTATTTGAGTTAATTTTGCTTGATTCATATCCTATTAATTTAGTGAGATTGAAGATATCTTAATAATAAAGATAAAAATACATAATCATATATATCTTATCAATTATATATGAAAATTTAACGTTTTGTGTGTATATGTTGATCTAGTGATAGTGTTTAATGTCTAAAATTAAAAGTCTCGTGTTTGAGTTCATATATAGTCGTACAATCTTTAAAAATATTTTCTATTACCATAAAAATAAAAAAGTAGATGCCCCTCAAATAAAATTGATAGCATTTTACAGGCTAAAAGCAAGATTTTTTTTAGGGTATCCCAAAGCAAGGGGAGATATATACCTCCCTTTATTTTCGCTACGTAATGAAGGTTTTGTCGGTTATATATAAATATTGGTGTTGAATGTATTACGCGAAATTAAGGTATTGAAATTTAAATGTAGTACAACACACTATCATAATATTTAATAAATTAAATGCTTGCGGTTATGCATATTTAAGGGGTTTAATAGTAGTGCTTTTCCTTTGGTTGTATGTATGTCAACAAATATGCAGAACATATAACATAAAATTAAAGCAAGATCATATAGAAAATTGTGGTATGTGGGATCACAAAAAGTTTACAAGAACAAAGATTGTTACTTCCTCCGTTAACCATAAACATATTCAACTAATGTATAACCGTCGAATTTTTTATGGGACTTTAAATTATGATTTAAATTTTATAGTATTAATTTTTATAATATAATTATTTTTTAATTAATTTAATTTGATGTAATAGATTGTTTACATTATATTAATCTCAACAATATTTGTCAATTAAATATTAACCTTTTGCTATAATAATGAAAATACTCCATCCGTCCCATGAATCTTGATGCATTTCTAAATATAGTAACAATTAGCTAAAAAATAAGGGTTCTTAATTATACTTAATTATCATTTTTCTACTTTATTACCTACAACTCCTTAATTCTCGTGCCGAAAACAAATGCATCAAGATTCGTGGGACGGAGGAAGTACCATTTTATATAAATTTTGTACTCCCTTCGTCCCACTTCAATAGGCACTTTTGAGTTGGGCACGGAGATTAAGAATAAAGAGTTAAGAGTGTAAAGTAGGTAGGGTCCACTTATTTTATGTGAGTAGAGAAAGTAGGGACCACATACTATTTTAGGAAAGTGCCAATTGAAATTGGACAAACAAAAAAGGCAAGTGTGCCAATTGAAGTGGGTCAGAGGGAGTATAATTTTTCTATATTGACGGATAAGAATTAATTTAAGATCTCATCTGTCATCTAAGCATCATCTCATCTCAACTCTGTAAGACCAGTTGATCATCAAGAACTCGAAAGACGATATTTGACTTTTAAACGCCAAACTTTTCAGCATTATAACGTCTGGACCCTGAAATACTATATTTGACTTTTATGTGTCAATCATTTGAACATTATTATTTGATGCTTTAATGTCACGACCGCACTTGCTAAGGATAGCAAATTCTGGAAAACCGCGACTAAGGGAGGGAATTTAGGAGCGGGATTTAGAAAGGGGCATATTCGGTTTCTTGATGATTTGACTTGTATAAAGAAATCAATCGAAATATCTAGAAATCAATGAAGGCCACAAGGGGACCGTACATAATATTATTCAAAGGGGTACTCAACGAGTTTGAGTACATTATTAAATAGTACATATTGTTTTGACAGATAACATAATGTCTTAGTAAAATCAGTGTTTGCAGCGGAATAATAATTTGAGTATATGTATGAAGACATATACTCTACTCTGAGGTACTCGTCCTAGATTGACAGAAGCTCCGCTTGCACACTTGTAGTAGCCCGCTCTTTTAATTATGATTAAAACTAGTAAATGCAATTTTTATAAATGAATCCAGTTTATGGTCCTGATTTTTTTTTTTCAGAAACGGAGTTATTATTTTAGCTTTATACTTTTATAAAGTATGAGAAAAACGCGACGAGGATTATTGAGTCATTCAATAATTTATTATTCAGTTTAATAACTGACTTAGCAAAGTCAAGTTATTAATTTATATGCGATAGAAATATTATTTCTATTATTTACTAGAAGTCGAGGAATTATTCCGACTGCAACGCAGATTAAATCTACGGATTTAATTTAAGTTATATTATAGTTTATCAAGTTAGCAGGCAAGGAAAAAGATATCAAGCAGATACAGAAATGCGATGATTTAAAATCGAAGCCAGTATTTATTTACAGTTCACAGACTACAGTCTAGTTCTCAGCTTGGGGAAAATCGTCTAGTATACCACAAAGGTTGTGGACTCTACGTGGCCACTTAATACCACTCACTAAAGTATTGACACAAAATCAAAATAAAATCTGCATAGTAAAAAAAAAATAGGTGATCATTCCACCATACCCTATGCCTGCACCATTTTTCAAACCATGAAGTAACACCACCAACTTTTGTTTTTTTTCTCCACTACATTTTTTCCCACTAACCTAACTTTTGTTTTTCTCCACTACATTTTTCCCCACTAATCTTTGCTCCCTCAGCCACCCACCACCATTATCACCTTCACCATTTCCTCACTCTTCACTCACGGCTCATCCAATTTCCAAGTTCAAAAATTCAAGTTTCCTTCACTGATGTCCAAGTTGTCGAATTCAGCAGGAAGGAAGGTGAGTAATTAGTTTTAAACCACCATTAATTTTTCCCAAAATTTCATTTTACATCCTCACCATTTCTGCAGAGTTCCTGCAACAAATTGTCCTACTCCAATTAATTTACTCCACCGCAGAAACAAATTCAGCAGTAAGTCACCAAACACTATATCAAAGTACAGCAATACATACATATGCACACACATGTATTTACTATATGTTTTCTAGCTTTTACATGTACAATCAATTGTTGTAGAAGAAAAACGAAAAATGAACAGAATTGAAACTCTAATTGCTTCTATGTGTAAACTGGAATTTGGGGGGGATGAGTCTCCTGTTCTTGTGTGTCCGAGTCAGGGGAGGGAGTGAGACAGCTCGGTGGCTGCCGGCGGTCGACGGACGGCGGCGAAGCCGTGGTGGTTGTCGATCTGCCAAGGAGGGAAATGAGAGGAAAATTTCGGTTTTTAATCTAAAAAGGGAAGGAAATGAAAGGGAAGAAAAGAACAGAGGGAAGAGAACTTATCTTTTTCCGGCGACGCGGCGGCGGGTGGCTTCCGATCTGCCAAAGAGGAAGAGATTAGATTATAAAAAAAAAAAAAAAAGGAAAAGGAGAAAAAGAGAACAAATGAAGGGAGAAGAAGCTAAGGCTTACCTGCTGTCCATGGCGACGGCGGCTCCATGAGAGACGGCTAGACGAGCAGGCGGCGACCTCAACTCCCGGCGAACAGCAGCAGCTCCAGGCGGCGATCTCAACTCCGGCGAGCTCCGACGGCGGTGACTTCGAGAGAGAGAGAGAGACGAATAGATCTTGAGAGAGGAAGAGAGAAGAGAGGTGGGCGTCTGTTTGAGGGAGAGGCGGTGGTCGGTTTTGCTGCTGCGGCCGCTGACTTATGTTGTAGGGAAACGATGGAGAAGAAGATGGAGCGAGGGAGAGGGGCCGATCGTCGGCTCTTCACGGAGAAGGGCGCGGTGACTGTATAATGTTTCCGCTGGGTTCGGTGGAGTGAAGGAGGTGGGCGGCCGTGATTGAGGTAAAGGAGAGAGGGTTGTCGGGGCGGCGGCGTGGCCGGCGACGCCTACCGCCGGAGGAGAGAAGAGGGCGAGGGGGGGTGCCTTGCTGTGTGCGTGTGTTTGTTTTGTGTGTGTCTCTGAATGTGTGTGTGCGCGTGTGATTAAGAGAGAGAGGAGAAAGGTAATAGGGTTTGGGTTTTGGGCCTGGATTGTTGGGCTTTGGCTATTGGGCCGAAAATGTAGAAGGAATGAGTGAATGAGTTAAGTTGTTGGGCCGGTTTTTATTTATATTGTTGGGCCTCTGATTTTTTAGAATGGGCTTAATTTTATTTCTTTTGCTTGGGCTTTTCCCTTTTAATTTTCGGGCTTGAATTTTAATGTCTTGGGCTTCACATCTAAATTCGAATTGGGCCTTTATCTATATTATTTGGGCTGAATTATTTGAGCTTGGGTTTGTTTTATTCTAAAGGAATTGAGCTTCCAATTTAATCGATTGGGCTTTCACAAATAAATTCGAATTGGGCCAGTCTTTATTTAAATGGACATTCACATTATTTCTATTGGGCTTGAATTATTTTAAAGATTGGGCTGATGCTTATTTTACGATGGGCTATTATTCTAATCTCATTTATATTTTGTTGGGCCATTACATTGGGCCGGGTTATTTCTTTATTTTGGGCCGAGTCTTGGGCCGATTTTTAATAAGTGATGGGCCGATTTTTAAATGGAATTTGGGACTCTTCATTTATTTTAATTGGGCCTTTATCTTTTAAAATATTGGGCTTGTGTTTAAATGGTATTGGACTTTGGCTATGAGCCGATTTTATTAAAGTCTTTGGGACGATTTTATTAAAGTCTTTGGGCCCTGATTTAAATTGAAACATTGGACTTATGTTTTTTTTAAAGAAATGGACTACCTTATTATTTAACTGGGCTGCAGTTCAAAGAAAAATGGATACTTATTAATTAGACTATTTAATTAGTTTAATTAATTATTTTTCTCAAAGGATGATTTACATAATAATAATATTGTATTATTATTATGTGCATATTTTAAGTAAATTACTTATTATATGCTAAGCATGACATGAAATTGCATTTTTACTTGCAATAAAAGTATTTAATTGGTTTTAATTATAAATCCAATTATTAAAGAAAGACGAGTAAGAATATTGTTGGTGTTCTTAACTCAAGTGAAATGTTTTCAATTAATTATTAAATTTTGAAAAGCCCGATAATTTTTACGAGATCACACCTCGATTAAAGCCGAATTAGTTCTTTATTTTCGATCGAGTACCAATGCGAGATCTATTTTACAATTAGAATATTTCGATGGGAAATGAAGAATCACAGCTCTATTCGACCGCGTTGGACGGAAGTTAGTTAAATCTATTAACGAGGATAAATAGTAGGATGCCCCAAATATCGTTCAAAAATATTAGTTCATGCATACAAGATTCATGCACAGTTAAATTATGCTTTCTCATTAATTGAGAATTTTCCTCGAAGCAATGTCTTATTTTATATTCTCGTGATTAAGGTCAAGCGCGAGAGTAAGAACTACTCAAGGAGTCAAAATACCTTAGCAAAACCTTGCTATCAGGTGGGCAATTTCTTACGCGTAAATAAAATGCTATGCAAGTGTTATGCTTTAAAATGCAAATTGGATCTTCAAGTATGGTATGCTTTATTACGCTTAAATGAGTTAAGCTTTATTATGATGCACATTAAATGATTACGCTTATTTACGCTTGAATGCTTTACGCTGATAAGTTTATGCTTATGTTTGATGCTTGCGTCTGTTGGGGGAGGCCTCCCTCAACAGTACGATGCCGTGTCCGCTGAGGAGGGCCTTCCTCACGGCGCGATGCCCGTGTCCGCTGAGAGAGGCCTCTCTCGCGGCGCGATGCCAGTATGCCAGTATGCCAGTGTTACAGCGTCTATTGGGGGAGGCCTCCCTCAATAGTACGATGCCGTGACCGCTGAGGGAGGCCCCCTCTCACGGTGCGATGCCCGTGTTCGTTGGGGAAGGCCTTCTCCACGACACGATGCGTGTTGATGTTTGTTAATGAAGATTGATGATGAAGAATGCCCTTATGCTATTTATGAATTTGGAAATGTTTAATGAGCAAAGGATATGAAAGAAACTCATGCCTCTTATGCGATATTGTGTTTTGTTGTTGATGTTATGTTATATGCTTGGCAACTGCCCACTAAGTACTTTTGTACTTAGCCCTTCGATGTTTATGTTTGTGCAGGTTGAGCTGTGATGGGCGATGAAGTGTTGTTGCTGAGTAGAGCTTTTGTCGAACTTAAAGTAGGCTCAGAAAGGATACATGTCTTCATACATGTATCTCAGTTATGCTTCCGCTGTAAACACTGATTATTTCAGTTACGCCTTCCGTTGCAAACTCTGATAAAGTTTTACTCAAGCCCCTAACGATGCATTTTTCCTTTTAAGGAATATAACGCGTATTCAAGTTCTTTGAGTACCCCTTTTATGCGAACTATGCATTTTTCCTTTTTAAGGAATATTTCACGCATATTCAAACTCTTTGAGTATTCTTTTATGCACCCCTTTCTAAACCCGCTTCTTAATTTCCCTTCCCCAGTCATGGTTTTCCCGGATTAATTATCCTTAATTAAGGCCGGTCGTGACAGAGTGGTATCAGAGCAGTTCGTTTGCTCTGAGCCTAAGAGTTTATTTAAGCCAAACTTAGAATGGATCACTAAAGTGTCTAGATTTCAATCGACAAAGCTCAGCACTTCATCGCATCACACTCAACGAAGCAGAATGGTAAGCTATTCCAAGTTTTGAGTTAATGTTTACAAAAAGTGAGAACTATCGTAATAACAAAGTGAGTAACTGTCAATAGCTTTGTTATGTTGTTATTGAATGAAATGATTTACGCAAGTGCGATTAAGTATGCTTATGGAATAAATCCCTATGAACATAGAGCTATTAAGTTATGAGATCACCACTACGACAGAACATAGAAGCAAACGTAGAAGAACTTCGACTGTATCTTTTGGTGGCTATAGTGAAAGAAGCAAGATAAGTGATGCGTATAGAATAATTTTTAAGCTCGTGATTTTATAGCCGCTATAAATCTCCATGACTTATACCTAAGTATCCAGTTTAGATGATGATATATTATATGCTTAAGAATTGATATGACTCATGGAAATGAGATGCTAAGGACCCTTAAAGCTTACTACATCAATGTTGTCATTGGAGTTATGACTTGTTTACAAGTTAGAATAAGTTAACCTGTACAAGAATTCTTTTGAGGTTTGTATTAGATTATGCTAGAGTGTACTAATTGGCACATATTTGATACCAGAATGCCGCCTAAGAGAGGACGCCCTGTGAGAAACAATAACAATCGCAGAAACCGTAACGCTGTACCCGAAGAACCACAAGATGCTCGAGGACATAACCCATCCCCTCCGCCTCCGACTAGGAGAGTCGAAGAACTCTTTTTAAGGCAAAACCCACCTACGTTTGACGGAACGAGTGAACCGGCTGAAGCTGAGATTTGGGTGCGTGCAATGGAACACATTTTCAACTTTCTACGTTGTAATGATGAGGAGCGCCTATCTTGCGTCTCTTTCCAACTAACAGGATCAGCTGACTTCTGGTGGGAAGCACGTCGAAAAATTCTGACACCAGAACAATGGGCAAGTTATACTTGGGAAGATTTTAAGACAGGATTATATGATAAATATATTCCGAAAAGCTATAGGAAGAAGAAAGAAGCTGAGTTCTACGAGTTAAAGCAAGGAAAGAAATCGGTGGTTGAATACGACAAGGAATTCTGCAACCTGTCTAGGTTTGCTCCACAACAAGTAGACACAGATGAGAAGATGGCAGAGAAATTTTGTGTCGGTCTGCGACACGAAATTAAGATGACTTTAGCAAGCCACAGAGGACTCTCATACACGGAGTCTCTGAACAGGGCACTTGACATTGAAGCTGCAATGCCGTCAGACAAGTCAGCCCCACCGTTTATCTCGATGCCAAACGACTTACCGGCAGCCTCGCATACTCTCAAAGGGAAGCGCAAGTGGGACAACAATGAAGACAATATCAATCCGATTAATAAGCGAGTATGGCAAGAAAATGAACAGGCCGAACAGTTTATTCAACCAAGGTACGAGGCACAGACTAACCTCGAGCCAACTGGGGATAGCCAAGGTCAGAGAGGAATTTCACCTTGCCCAAATTGCGGTAAAATGCATAGGAGTGTTTGTCGAGCTGGGACTAACGGTTGTTACAATTGTGGTCAAAAGGGTCACTACTCCACGCAATGCCCCAACAGACAACAAGGTTCAGCAATTGGGAACACCCACACCCCCTTGCCAGCAATACGCGGACACTTGTGAAATCAGCCTCAATCACATCAGTGAAAATCTTATGGAGACACCGCAGACAAGAAAAGCTACGTGGGAGCTTGAAAACAAGATGAAGGAAAAATACCCCGAACTGTTTTAGCAGAGATATGCAAATTTCGGGACGAAATTTTTGTTAAGAGGGGTAGTATGTAGTAGCCCGCTCTTTTAATTATGATTAAAACTAGTAAATGCAATTTTTATAAATGAATCCAGTTTATGGTCCTGATTTTTTTTTTTCAGAAACGGAGTTATTATTTTAGCTTTATACTTTTATAAAGTATGAGAAAAACGCGACGAGGATTATTGAGTCATTCAATAATTTATTATTCAGTTTAATAACTGACTTAGCAAAGTCAAGTTATTAATTTATATGCGATAGAAATATTATTTCTATTATTTACTAGAAGTCGAGGAATTATTCCGACTGCAACGCAGATTAAATCTACGGATTTAATTTAAGTTATATTATAGTTTATCAAGTTAGCAGGCAAGGAAAAAGATATCAAGCAGATACAGAAATGCGATGATTTAAAATCGAAGCCAGTATTTATTTACAGTTCACAGACTACAGTCTAGTTCTCAGCTTGGGGAAAATCGTCTAGTATACCACAAAGGTTGTGGACTCTACGTGGCCACTTAATACCACTCACTAAAGTATTGACACAAAATCAAAATAAAATCTGCATAGTAAAAAAAAAATAGGTGATCATTCCACCATACCCTATGCCTGCACCATTTTTCAAACCATGAAGTAACACCACCAACTTTTGTTTTTTTTCTCCACTACATTTTTTCCCACTAACCTAACTTTTGTTTTTCTCCACTACATTTTTCCCCACTAATCTTTGCTCCCTCAGCCACCCACCACCATTATCACCTTCACCATTTCCTCACTCTTCACTCACGGCTCATCCAATTTCCAAGTTCAAAAATTCAAGTTTCCTTCACTGATGTCCAAGTTGTCGAATTCAGCAGGAAGGAAGGTGAGTAATTAGTTTTAAACCACCATTAATTTTTCCCAAAATTTCATTTTACATCCTCACCATTTCTGCAGAGTTCCTGCAACAAATTGTCCTACTCCAATTAATTTACTCCACCGCAGAAACAAATTCAGCAGTAAGTCACCAAACACTATATCAAAGTACAGCAATACATACATATGCACACACATGTATTTACTATATGTTTTCTAGCTTTTACATGTACAATCAATTGTTGTAGAAGAAAAACGAAAAATGAACAGAATTGAAACTCTAATTGCTTCTATGTGTAAACTGGAATTTGGGGGGGATGAGTCTCCTGTTCTTGTGTGTCCGAGTCAGGGGAGGGAGTGAGACAGCTCGGTGGCTGCCGGCGGTCGACGGACGGCGGCGAAGCCGTGGTGGTTGTCGATCTGCCAAGGAGGGAAATGAGAGGAAAATTTCGGTTTTTAATCTAAAAAGGGAAGGAAATGAAAGGGAAGAAAAGAACAGAGGGAAGAGAACTTATCTTTTTCCGGCGACGCGGCGGCGGGTGGCTTCCGATCTGCCAAAGAGGAAGAGATTAGATTATAAAAAAAAAAAAAAAAGGAAAAGGAGAAAAAGAGAACAAATGAAGGGAGAAGAAGCTAAGGCTTACCTGCTGTCCATGGCGACGGCGGCTCCATGAGAGACGGCTAGACGAGCAGGCGGCGACCTCAACTCCCGGCGAACAGCAGCAGCTCCAGGCGGCGATCTCAACTCCGGCGAGCTCCGACGGCGGTGACTTCGAGAGAGAGAGAGAGACGAATAGATCTTGAGAGAGGAAGAGAGAAGAGAGGTGGGCGTCTGTTTGAGGGAGAGGCGGTGGTCGGTTTTGCTGCTGCGGCCGCTGACTTATGTTGTAGGGAAACGATGGAGAAGAAGATGGAGCGAGGGAGAGGGGCCGATCGTCGGCTCTTCACGGAGAAGGGCGCGGTGACTGTATAATGTTTCCGCTGGGTTCGGTGGAGTGAAGGAGGTGGGCGGCCGTGATTGAGGTAAAGGAGAGAGGGTTGTCGGGGCGGCGGCGTGGCCGGCGACGCCTACCGCCGGAGGAGAGAAGAGGGCGAGGGGGGGTGCCTTGCTGTGTGCGTGTGTTTGTTTTGTGTGTGTCTCTGAATGTGTGTGTGCGCGTGTGATTAAGAGAGAGAGGAGAAAGGTAATAGGGTTTGGGTTTTGGGCCTGGATTGTTGGGCTTTGGCTATTGGGCCGAAAATGTAGAAGGAATGAGTGAATGAGTTAAGTTGTTGGGCCGGTTTTTATTTATATTGTTGGGCCTCTGATTTTTTAGAATGGGCTTAATTTTATTTCTTTTGCTTGGGCTTTTCCCTTTTAATTTTCGGGCTTGAATTTTAATGTCTTGGGCTTCACATCTAAATTCGAATTGGGCCTTTATCTATATTATTTGGGCTGAATTATTTGAGCTTGGGTTTGTTTTATTCTAAAGGAATTGAGCTTCCAATTTAATCGATTGGGCTTTCACAAATAAATTCGAATTGGGCCAGTCTTTATTTAAATGGACATTCACATTATTTCTATTGGGCTTGAATTATTTTAAAGATTGGGCTGATGCTTATTTTACGATGGGCTATTATTCTAATCTCATTTATATTTTGTTGGGCCATTACATTGGGCCGGGTTATTTCTTTATTTTGGGCCGAGTCTTGGGCCGATTTTTAATAAGTGATGGGCCGATTTTTAAATGGAATTTGGGACTCTTCATTTATTTTAATTGGGCCTTTATCTTTTAAAATATTGGGCTTGTGTTTAAATGGTATTGGACTTTGGCTATGAGCCGATTTTATTAAAGTCTTTGGGACGATTTTATTAAAGTCTTTGGGCCCTGATTTAAATTGAAACATTGGACTTATGTTTTTTTTAAAGAAATGGACTACCTTATTATTTAACTGGGCTGCAGTTCAAAGAAAAATGGATACTTATTAATTAGACTATTTAATTAGTTTAATTAATTATTTTTCTCAAAGGATGATTTACATAATAATAATATTGTATTATTATTATGTGCATATTTTAAGTAAATTACTTATTATATGCTAAGCATGACATGAAATTGCATTTTTACTTGCAATAAAAGTATTTAATTGGTTTTAATTATAAATCCAATTATTAAAGAAAGACGAGTAAGAATATTGTTGGTGTTCTTAACTCAAGTGAAATGTTTTCAATTAATTATTAAATTTTGAAAAGCCCGATAATTTTTACGAGATCACACCTCGATTAAAGCCGAATTAGTTCTTTATTTTCGATCGAGTACCAATGCGAGATCTATTTTACAATTAGAATATTTCGATGGGAAATGAAGAATCACAGCTCTATTCGACCGCGTTGGACGGAAGTTAGTTAAATCTATTAACGAGGATAAATAGTAGGATGCCCCAAATATCGTTCAAAAATATTAGTTCATGCATACAAGATTCATGCACAGTTAAATTATGCTTTCTCATTAATTGAGAATTTTCCTCGAAGCAATGTCTTATTTTATATTCTCGTGATTAAGGTCAAGCGCGAGAGTAAGAACTACTCAAGGAGTCAAAATACCTTAGCAAAACCTTGCTATCAGGTGGGCAATTTCTTACGCGTAAATAAAATGCTATGCAAGTGTTATGCTTTAAAATGCAAATTGGATCTTCAAGTATGGTATGCTTTATTACGCTTAAATGAGTTAAGCTTTATTATGATGCACATTAAATGATTACGCTTATTTACGCTTGAATGCTTTACGCTGATAAGTTTATGCTTATGTTTGATGCTTGCGTCTGTTGGGGGAGGCCTCCCTCAACAGTACGATGCCGTGTCCGCTGAGGAGGGCCTTCCTCACGGCGCGATGCCCGTGTCCGCTGAGAGAGGCCTCTCTCGCGGCGCGATGCCAGTATGCCAGTATGCCAGTGTTACAGCGTCTATTGGGGGAGGCCTCCCTCAATAGTACGATGCCGTGACCGCTGAGGGAGGCCCCCTCTCACGGTGCGATGCCCGTGTTCGTTGGGGAAGGCCTTCTCCACGACACGATGCGTGTTGATGTTTGTTAATGAAGATTGATGATGAAGAATGCCCTTATGCTATTTATGAATTTGGAAATGTTTAATGAGCAAAGGATATGAAAGAAACTCATGCCTCTTATGCGATATTGTGTTTTGTTGTTGATGTTATGTTATATGCTTGGCAACTGCCCACTAAGTACTTTTGTACTTAGCCCTTCGATGTTTATGTTTGTGCAGGTTGAGCTGTGATGGGCGATGAAGTGTTGTTGCTGAGTAGAGCTTTTGTCGAACTTAAAGTAGGCTCAGAAAGGATACATGTCTTCATACATGTATCTCAGTTATGCTTCCGCTGTAAACACTGATTATTTCAGTTACGCCTTCCGTTGCAAACTCTGATAAAGTTTTACTCAAGCCCCTAACGATGCATTTTTCCTTTTAAGGAATATAACGCGTATTCAAGTTCTTTGAGTACCCCTTTTATGCGAACTATGCATTTTTCCTTTTTAAGGAATATTTCACGCATATTCAAACTCTTTGAGTATTCTTTTATGCACCCCTTTCTAAACCCGCTTCTTAATTTCCCTTCCCCAGTCATGGTTTTCCCGGATTAATTATCCTTAATTAAGGCCGGTCGTGACAACACTACATCCTCGATCACTGCTCAACCTGCACATTTATAAATACATGCAGGGCTAAGTACAGGAGTACTTAGTGGACACTTGCCGAAATTTACATACATGCATAATATTTTATTGTCAAGCCTTTCAACAGTAGTAAGATACGAGGGTTTTCCTTTAAAGACTCGTATTTACCAAACATAATATCATTTCTTTCATCAATAACCCGCGCAGGTATTTTATATCATTAATTACCATATCAGTAACTCGTGCCGAGAGGGAGGCCTCCCTCTACGGACACTATGATCGGCCAACCCGCTAGATGACTCACGATCACAAGGTGTACACTAATTCCGAAGGGATTTGCGGTCCCATCCAGAATCCGAATTCGATTAACATCAGATAGGCAATTAATAATAAAACATAAAGCATTTAGGCATTGACAATATCATTTAAATTCATAAGCATAAAGTCTTAACAATTCTAATATATAATTTTAGTTTATACATAGAAAGCCTACCTGAATAGCAGACTCACGGTTTAGCTCTAACTCTGGTGCTTGACCTTTAATCCGAGAAAATAAAATAAGATTCTAATTCTTGAAAAATCTCAATAAATGAGGATGCGTGAAATGATTATGCATGACTCATATTCCTTTAATTAAATTATGGGATGCTAATCCTATTTAAGGAATTAAATCTCGTCTTATGAGGTCGGATTATTAATCTTTAATAATCTACTCATCTTAAAATAATCTAATTCACTTACTAATTAATAATTAGTAAGTCTTAAAATTTTCTCTAATTAAACTTAATAGAATAATTATGAAGACCCAATTAAAATAAAATAATCAAGGCCCAAAAGGAATTTAATTCGAGCCCAAAAGAACAAATTCGAAGCCCAGTGCATTAATAAAATTAGGCCCAACATCAATTAAATTCTAGAGCCCAAAAAATGAGGCCCAAGATAATAAAATCATGAAGCCCAATAAGTGAGCCCATCATCACCCTTAAAATAATTAGTAAATTTTAATATTAATCACTAATTAAAATAATTAGGATTAATAAAGAAGCCTAAAATAATAATTCTTATTGGGTTAAATAAATAAATCAAACGAGGCCCAGCTAATATAATACAATAGTCCAATTAATTAGAATGAGTAAGGCCCAATCCGTTAATAATCCTTAGCCCAATAGAAGATAATAAGGACCCAATTAATCAATGCAGCTGGGCTTTTTAATTTATTAACACTTAGCCCATCTCAAATAAATAAGCAAGGCCCGATTAAAATAAAAACAAGCCCAAAAATCGGCCCAAAATCCTCCCCTTTTCTTCCCCAAATTCACGCCTCTTTATCTCTCTCTCTACCGACATCTCTTTCTCTCTTTTTTTTTTTTTTTTTTCGGTTCTCTCTCTCTCTTTTATCAAAACCAACACTCACACAAACTTTTTAATCTTTCTCTCTCCTCACAACAAAACACACGCACACACACTTTTTTTTTATCTCTCTCTCTCTTCAATCACCACACCACACACTTTATATAATCTCCCTCTCTCTATCTTTTTTTTAAAATATTCCTTCTCTCCTCACAACAAAACACACGCACACACACTTTTTTTTATCTCTCTCTCTCTTCAATCACCACACACACACTTTATATAATCTCCCTCTCTCTATCTTTTTTTTAAAATATTCCTTCTCTCCTCACAACAAAACCCACGCACACACACTTTTTTTTTATCTCTCTCTCTCTTCAATCACCACACACACCTTTATATAATCTCCCTCTCTCTATCTTTTTTTTTAAAATATTCCTTCTCTCCTCACAACAAAACACC